>NC_066585.1:116821767-117127676 GCF_024323335.1 Lathyrus oleraceus
TCACACACACACATACACACACACACAAAAAAAAAACTCTCACAAGATCCACATTCTAAGAGGATAATCACAAGGTATCAACAAGGAGATAGGTTTTGGTGAATGAAGAACACACATTTCAGATCTCTCTAGGTTCTTGGAAAAAATGGGTTTCTAGGTTCTTGGTGAATGTTCAGAGATTGATCAATTCAATTTATAGATTGGTCAAATATCTTATCTTGATTTGATGTTCTACTACGAAAACACACGATGGTGTTACAAGAGATTGTTACCACACACTTGTAATGAGTTCCATGTATTTTTTCACATTACCCTACACATGGGATTCGAACACTCTCTCTTTATATATATCATAGACAAACAAGAAGAGATGGGAGAAATGGTTTTAAAGGGTAGAAACACTAGAAAACAAGAAAAAAATGATATTTTAACAAATCATAAAGTAATGGTTCGAATCAAATGAACAACAATTTTAATCAAAGAATGAAAAGTGATAGAATGAAGTCGTGATTCGAATCAAGTATGATCCATGATTTGAGTGAAAAAGAGTTATTATTCGAATCACATTTTAATGAGTCAAATCAAAAGATGTCAATGGAAAATCCCAACTTTAAATGAGCTCATGATTCGAATAAAGCACCTCTACAGCTTTAACTCAAGCATTCTAACGTATGATTCAAGTAATAATTAGTATATTGATATAAATCAAATTGCTAGGCTAAAAAAATAAACATTTTCATTTGTTGAACTCCTAAATCATTGAATGAAGAGGTTCACAATGGTACAATACTTATTATAGTCAAAGCAAACAAATACAAATGATTCCAAATGAATTACAAGCATACATTAAAAACAACGATGCATACACACATAATTGACAAATTACAAATATGTGATAAATCAAATAATGCATATAGAAAAATTGACAAATCATCAAAACTAAAAATGATACTGACGAAGACTGCAATTTCAATCTCCATCCTTTTTTATGTTTGGAAATTTTGAGATATTATTAGTGATTTTGTTTGAGCGGTTATTTGAATTTGAAGTGGAATTGAAAATTCGTGAATTAGTTGAATCCAGTTTTATTAATCAGCACAACATGGGGATGATATTCACTTTGAGACTTGAGCAATTATGCTCCCCTGCAATAAACACTTATTTCGCATAAATATCGTTAATATTTTAAACAAATTTTCCCTTTTTGACAAATATCAGAAGGACAAAAAATAAAGATATTTGGAATCACTCAAACTTAATCAGACACCAGAAACTTGCATACATGCATAACAACAATAGACGCAATTTAAAAATTATAAGAGATAATAGATAATAAAGATATAATAATAACTAGCAGATAAATATATCAAAATGATGGTAAAAAATGGCATACCCCACACACATATATATATATATATAATATATATATATATATATATATATATATATATATATATATATATATATATATATATATATATATATATATATATATATATATATATATATATATATATATATATATATTTATATAAGATAGCAGAAAAGAGAGTCAACAAAATAGAAATGCAGATGATATGTCATGATGCATGAATAACTAAGGTAAATCAGCTGAGGAAGGAGCGGGAGCAACATCATTATCTCCAAGACTGAAAATAAGTGTATAACTTTGAAGGTGATCTATGGAACCTTTCACAATAATAAGCTCATCCATAATATTCTCTTCACTTGCTTTTGCTTCCTCTCTAATGTTCTCTTCTATTTCCTTGGCTTTTCTTACTACCACATCAATGTGATAATGGATATGAGACTCTCTGGCATGAGAATCTTCTAGAATCTTGCCAATCCACTCATCAAAGTAGGCTTTAACACCGACAAACAACAACCTATCAGATGAAAGAGAAGGCTTGAGGGATGATGATGATGTACCAATGTGATTAAGGGCAAATGCTGATTTATTCATTTTATCTGTTATTTCTTTTGGCACTTCAATTTATTCTTCATAAACATGCCTTACAATGTTATCAAAAAATTAATAGACACCATTGACGTCTTGAAAATATCGCATTAGCGTAATTACAATTTTGTCAACCAGTTTTGGCGCTTCAATCCGATGTTCATCAGAAGTAACACCATTCAGTTCTAGAGTCAACTGAATAAATGATGAGAAAAATAAATACCAATTTGAGGAACTCTTGCAATACTCAATCTTGTCCAGTATGAACATAAACCAATTATATTGACCATACTTCAAAAGAATCCACAAAAAATATAGTTCAAATTTGTCATCCCTTGCCTAATTACAAGGCTTCTGATACAAAGTTTTATCAGCAATTCGATGGAGAATTCTCATTACAAACTTGACTTGACTTATGTAAAAAAATTCCATATCCAAACAAATCCTTATACATATATTTTTAATGGACTTAAACAATCTTCTCTAACAAAGTCAATTGCATTTAAATACGCACATCATTTCCTTTTGACTCCAACCCAAAATGGTGCTTAAAATCATCAAGAGTAAATTTAATAAAGTTTTCACGAAAATTGCATTCAAGACCATCACTAGGCACTTTAAGATTGTAGAAGAAAGCCTTAATATGATTAGGGTTAAACTTAGAATTCAATACAATAAATCTCAACAACTTATGGTTCTTAAAAGGCTTCAAAAAAATTACTTTTAATTCAGACTCAGCAGACCAATTGAAATAGTATTCAACTTTAATAGGTTTATTCAAAAAAGTCTTTGACATACCCCTTTAGCTTGACTTCCGATATCAAATGACTAACCTTTTTGAAAATAAAAGATAAATATTGATTATAAGCTATGCTTGACCACTTGAATTTATGCTTTGAGTGCTAGGCATACGAGCATTTAAGGTTTCCTTACTAGCTTGCACCTTTCTTCTTTGCTTCTTTGGAATAGATGGCAGAGGATTTGACGATGACTATGTTCTTTTCCGTTTTTGCTTTTCTGATAGCTCTGGTTGTTGATTAGAGCTCATGATGATAATGGCGGTTGAAGGATTGGAGGAAGAAGGGTTTAAGGTGAGATGAATGAAATAAAGATGAATATGTTACGATATGAAATGGCGATGATAGGAAATTCCAAGTATGATAATGATTTAATTGAGTGAAGTGGTTTATGAAATGAGAAGAAATGTTTTGAAATGAAATGAAGTGAATTGGAGAAGGAAACCAACGGTCACGCATAAATCAAAGACATTTTGAAAAGTTGTGATTCAAATCACGTGTAATTTGACTCAAATCAAGTACAAAAATTTTGAAAAAAAAAAAGTCATGATTTAAATTAGGAAACATGTGATTCGACTCAAGCTAAACGTACGTATTTTCCTCGGCAATTTTTACCTTGTGATTTAAATCATGATTTGACCATGAGCTGAATCATGAAGATAAATTTTACAAAACAAATAATTAAATGTAAAGGTTGCCAATTGAAATAAAATTCAAATTTAATGAAAAGAAGAAAAATATTATTGAAAAGTGTTTTCAAATCTAAAAATTAATTTTAAAAGAAACTTTAATGACAAATGAGAAATTATTTGAATGATGCATGAACTAATGATGAATGCTCAATGGTAGAATAATTCGATGCATAATGTGTTTAGATGAATGAAACATGAAATTAACAAATAGCACATACAGACATTTCACATGAGCATCTCATTTAGCATATAATAATAATTTTAAATAAGCGTATTACAATAAGAATGAGGGATGTTAGAACGATCATATAATTTTGACGATCTATGATTAACTTGCTTCATACATAAATGATTAGTAAATGACAACAAATATATCACAAGTAAAATACAATCAATAATATACAAATGGATATGATTCCTTTGCATGTAAACTAATTATATCGATCATACTTCAAAAGAATCCACAACAAATATAGTTCAAATTCGTCATCCCTTTGCCCTATTGTGAGGCTTTTGATACAATATTTGCACAGCAATCCATTGGAGAATTCCCATTTCAAACTTGACTTGACTTCTGCAAAAAAAATCCATATCCAAACAATCATTATACACATATTTTGAAATGGACTTAACAAAATCTTCTTTAACAAAGTTAATTGTGTTTGAAATACACACATCATTTCCTTTTGACTCCAGCCCAAAGTGGTGCTTAAAATCACCAAGAGTAAACTTAATAACTTTGTCACGAAAATATAATTCAAGACCATCACTAGACACTTTAAGATTAAAGTAGAAAGCCTTAACATGATCAGGGTTAAACTTCCAATTGAATCCAATAAATCTCAACAGCTTATGGTTCTCAAAAGGCTTCAGAAAATTTACTTTTAATTCAGACTCAGCAGACCTATTAAAATATTGTTCAACTTTAATATGTTTATTCAAAAAGTCTTTAACTTTCCTTATGATATAAAATGAGTAACTTTTTTTTAAATAAAAGATAAGTCTTGATTCTAAGCATATGCTTGACCACTTGAATTTCTGCTTTGAGTGTCAAGCATACAAGCATTTGAGGTTTCCTTACTAGCTTGCACGTTTGTCCTTTTCTTCTTTGGAATAGATGGCATAGGATTTGATGAGGATTATTTTTGTTTCCTTTTTTGCTTTTCTGATAGCTCTGGTTGTTGATTGGAGCTCATGATGATAATGGTGGTTGAAGGGTTGGAGGAAGAAGGGTTTGAGATGAGATGAATAGGTTATTAGATGAAATGGTGATGATAGGAAATTTCAAATATGATAATAATTTAGTTGAGTGAAGTGGTTTATGAAATGAGATGCAATGGTTTGAAATGAAATATAGTGAGTTGGAGAAGAAAACCAACAGTCAAGCGTAGATGAAAGACATTTTGAAAAATTGTGATTCAAATCATGTGTAATTCATGACTCAAATCAAGTACAATTTTATTGAAAAAAAAGCCTTGATTCGAATTAGGAAACGTGAGATTCGACTCAAGCTAAACAGACGTGTTTTCCTCAGCAATTTTCACCTTGTGATTCAAATCATGATTTGACCATGAGCTGAATCATAAAGATAAATTAAAAAAATAAATGAATGAAAATGTTGCCAATTGAAATAAAATTAAAATTTAATGAAATGAAGAAAAAATATTATTGAATAATATTTTCAAATCTAAAAATTAATTTGAAAAGAAACTTTAATAACAAATGAGAAATTATTTGAATGATGCGTGAACCAATGATGAATGCTTAAATGATAGAATAATTTGATGCACAATATGTTCATATGAATGAAATATGAAATGAAAAAATAGCACATACACACATTTCACACGAACATCGCATTTAGCATACAAGAATAATTATAAACAAGCGTATTACAACAAGAATGAGGAATGTTGGAACGATCATATCAATTTTGACGATCTATGATTAACTTGCTGCACACATAAACAATTAGTAAATGACAACAAATATATCATAAATAACATATAGTCAATAATATACAAATGGATATGATTCATTTGCACGTGTGAAATGCACTGTCATACACCCTTTCATAAGACATAAGATGAACTCGTACAACAAATGTTATGATTATCTTTGATTGACATTTAGGAATAAGAGGATGATTAGATACTTCATTGTTGGACAAATGTTTGACAATCTTGGATAATTGATTCAACACTTTGATAGTGATACGAATCTTTCAAAACTTTAATCTTCGCTCCCTTTAGTAATTGGTTAAAAAATCAATGTACATTGCCAATTTTCAGAAATTGTCTTCATCTTCTTTCATAACAACCTTGGAAGAGAGACCAATAGGAGATGTTTCTTATTTCCTTACTCAACATTCCATAATTTTAAACAATTTCCACTTAATAATACATTTTGTTAGCTTTATGAATGATCATCAACACAAAATTTAAATATATAACGCTAGTTTTTTTGTTCATTCATGCACACACCTCAAAACTTGGTTATTTCAATCCTAGATGAATCAAACTAAGAGAATTTCTTAATTCAATTAATGATCAAAAAATATTCTAGTATAGAGTTACTTGGCATCATTCCATATTGATCGGTCAACGATGAATCAATCATTAGGAAATCAATGAATATGTTTGGTATCCACTTATATGACAAAGATTCCAAAATAAATTTAGGTTCGAGAAGAGTTTATATCCTCGACTTTTGAAACGCTTAAACTTGATTAAAAGACCAGCTCTAAGATCACTTGTTTGTTGAGGATATAAATAAGAAAAAGGTCTAAATGGGGGTTTGAATGGACTTATCTCCTCTAAAACAATTTCAAAAAAACTTTTCAACACAAAATAAGAGATTTGTGGAAGGAAGAAAAATCAAAATAAGATGGAAGCTTATAAGCTCATCAATATGATTTCTAACCAAGATATTTCAACGGTGTCACAAAATTAATGATCATTACAAGGACATAAACAAAATAAGATAATTCAAACTGCTTGATTTAAACCTATATAAGCATGATCTAACCTAGATGATATACAAATAGTGCTATGACTTAGATAAGGAATGCATAAAATTAAAGAGAGATAAGGAATAAAGAGAGTACGTGTATATATATATATATATATATATATATATATATATATATAATATATAATATATATATATATATTATATATATATATATATATATATATATATATATATATATACACTGGCTCATTGTTATCGTCCTCATAGACACCTACTCTAATCTTAAATGGTTTTAAACCATTGGAAAATAATCATGGTATTCCGCTATTTTCAAGAGTTAATGTAAAATTATTTTGATACAACGAACTATCATCAATCTGAACACTAGTAGCCATACTGCATTTGCCTACACATATATCAAATAATAATTTCTTATGTTGAAGCAGATACCTAACTGTTACTTTCAATATCCTCAATTATCTTAATCTAATAATCTTGATATCCATAATAACATGCTCTAAGATTCATTTTTACATCATCCTTTCCTTGGATATGTTGAAGACTTGTCTGGGAGATTGTCATTAGTCGGAATAATTGGATGACTCCTAACTTTGTTCTTCGACAATCTTCACATGGCTTCACCAAATTCTTTAATGGAGTATAGAGAAACTCTTCTCTTTTTTTTAAACATATAACCAAAATACATGTCTAAGAAACATGTCTAATAAAAGTAAAGATCTACAATGAAATTGAAGTCATTATCAATATCATTTTTAGTTTTGATGATTTGTCAATTTGTGTGTATGCATGCATTATTTGATTGATCACATATTTGTAATTTTTCAATTATGTATGTTTGCATCATTGTTTTAAATGTATGTTTGTAATTCATTTGGAATCATTTTTAATTGTTTTCTTAAGCTATAATTAGTATTGTATCTTTGAGAACCTCTTCATTCAATGATTTAGGAGTTAAATCCATGAAAATAATTCTTTTTTAAGCCTAGGAATTTGATTTATATCAATATGTTAAGTATTGCTTCAATCACAAGTTAGAATTATTGAGTCAAGGTTGCAAAAATGCTTGCTTTAAATCATGTATAACGTGACTCGAATCTTGAACTCATTCGAAAGTATGGATTTGCCATTGACTTCCTTTAATTTGACTCATGAGTTCGAATCACAACTCTCTTTGACTCGAATCATGGATCATACTTGATTTAAATTATTGTTTCATTCCATCACTTTACATCCTTTGATTCAATTTGTTGTTTCTTTTATCCGAATCAGACTTCCTGATTTGATAAAATCTAATTGTTTTCTTGTTTTTTCAATGTGTCTACCCTCTAGCACCATTTCTCCCATCTCTTCTTTTTTATCTTAGATATATAGAGAGTGTGTCCTAACACCATCTTGTAAGACCCCAATTTTTGCCCTAAGATCCCTCATGGTATCATATCATATCATTCATTGCCTCAAGGATCATTATGCACCTTTGCTTCCCTCCTAGTGGGTGGGTACCTTGTGAGTGTGATTCTTGATCACCAAGCATGTATTGCCTTTGTATATCATTGCTTTTCATTTGTTTACTAACCAAAAGTACAAAAATATTGTCATCTAACCATGTTACTTGCAGCTGAAGCAATCATCAGTCAATCAGTCAAGCAAGCCATTGGGCAATGGATGGTGACCATTCTTGAAGAATATGGGCACCATGATCATTCATAAGAGATTCATTTGAGTTGTGACATCATTTGGAGTCAAGATCTCAAGAGAAAAAGGCTTGAAAGTCATCAGAACTTGGCTCAGTCAACCAAAACCCTAGAAAAGTCAACTATGGTCAACTGTGCATTTAATCAGGGATTGGAAGGTGTGAGATGGTTGGAAAGGTCTCATTCATGCCCATACAAGCTTCAATTCACATTTCAAACATCCACAGTGAAGGATTTGAGGTCAGACAAAAGGTTTCCCAAAATAGAAATGACCTGTAATTTTCAGCTGCCCAAAATGGAAAGTCATCCTCCTCAAAATTACATCATGAACCAAGCTTCAAATCAAAATTTGTCCAACATGAAAGTTGAAGAGCTTGATCTTGCCTTTCCAAAAAGTCCAAGAACACTCATTTCCCATTTATGGTTGGCAAGTTATGATCAGATCATTTTCAGAAAATGTTGAACTTCAAAGTGCCATAACTTTTGAATGGAAAGGCCAATTTGGTTGATTCTTTTTTTGAGCAAACCACATTTGATGTGTACTATCCAAATCCATCATCACAATTCATCAAAAACCTTCACATAAAAAGGTCATTTTTGAAGTGAACCATTTAATTTTTGGTGGGAAGAAAAGTCAAATTTCAAAGTACATGGAATTTTCACATGAAACCAATTCTATTCACTTCCAAATGCAATTTGTGACTTGTTGCAAAAGGAAAATCACTGTTCCATTGGTTCAAGCTATCAAAGGGAAAATTGGCCAATTTCCATAACAAGCTCAATTCACTAAACACTCCAATTATGCTAAACATGATTAAGGCTTTGGATTAAGAGGAACTATAAAAGCCTAATCCTAACAGAATGCTCAGGGGGGAACAATCATTTTTTCAGATCAAAATCCAAAATCTCACAAATTCTCTCAATTTCTCACAATTGTTCTTCACACTTTTTTCATCATTCATCAAGAATTCGTGATTTCCTTTGCTTCTTTTTGCTTTGATCATCAATTACAGGTGATTTAGAGGGACTGTCGAACAAGATTGGTGGAGGAATCGATCAAAAATCTCACTGTTGCAAAGCTTGCTCTTCCATGGCCGTTGGCAAATCTCATTGATCCAAGCATTGTTGAGCTGAGCATTCATCACCATTCATCTCCTACATCAATATACGCGATCTGTTTCACTCAATTGGAACTTGAAACGCGCGGATTTCACACTGCAATCCTCAAGAGGTAAATTTTCGAAGTCTCCAATTCATGCAATCAACATGTGGTTTAGGTAGAGCATTGAACATAGAGTAATCTGACGTTTGAATCGCGCGATTTCATCCATTATTCATCAAGAAATCTTGAATTGAAGTTTGTATGTCAAAACTATTTTTGATTGGATCTCTTTGTATGATGATTTCTGGACAATTTCACTGTGATATCCATGATCCTTGTTGAACGACGGAGAGAACCATATATGGCATGTGCATTTTTGTTAAAATTTGTTCATGTTCATCGAGAACATGAAGGACGCGATGAAGGTTCATGATTTTCGCTCCAAGAGGCCTTTTGATCCGTGTTCCCTGCGTTTCCATTCAAAAACCTGTTTCCCGCTGGATTGGACCAATCACGTGACGCCAAGTCATTTAGTAAAACGGGGCGTTTTGCCCCCTGGTCCAGTGAATTACGAAATTGCCATCAGCATTCATTTAATTCATTTTAATACTTAAATAATTATTTCATTTTTTAACCAATCTTCTAAAAATCATAATTAATTCATCTTTTATCCAAATTGGATGGGGATTTTTGTGTTGATCTCCAAATTTCCTCTAGTTTTTTTTAGGCATGATAATGGAAGTTGTGCCTGATGTATTTTTTAATTGGCCTAGTGATCTTTGACATGTATGCATTATACATATGTTTTGCCATATTGATCATGAAATCTTGATGCATTATCCAAAATGAATGAAATTTTATAGGCATGTTCTTGACTCTTTCCTGGTGATTTTGATGTATAGTTTGCTAATTTTGAGTTCCTGGTTAGAAAGATATGATGTGATCTTTTTGAGTGTGACAATGTGTGTCACACTATGTTATGCCAACTTCATGAATTTTGTTTCCATGCTTATTGAATGCCATTTGCTATGAAGTTTTGCATGTGATTTCATCCATATGTCTAGTTTAACCATGATTTTTTGTAGGATTTGTTGATCAATTTCCTATTTGATTGGTATTTTTGTTTGTTGTTTACCATGTTGTGAACTCTTCTTGAGTAATCATCTTACATAGCTTGTGAAATTCTCATACCTTATCATATGAAGCTGAAATTTTATGGATTGGTTCTTAACATGCTTAATTCCATTTTGGCTTTGGAGTGACTCATTTATCTTATGTCATTTCTGTTTTACACTTGATTGAAGTTGATGCTCAATTTGATACCATGTATGAGCTTGTTTCTATATGCTTTGATTTGTTGATTTTCATTGACTTGGTTCCCATTATCCAAATGCTATGAAATTTGATATGCTGCTCATTGAATGTGTCCTGTTTGAGCTGGAATGTTTGTGGAATTTATTGAGCTGTTTTGATATTAGTTTGAGTGTGATCATTCTGTTAGCTCCAATGTGATTCCAAAATGCATAGTTTGACATGTTTAGCTTATGAAATGCAATTGTTGAATGTTTTTGATGTGAGACCAATTGGTATTTCTTCTTAATTGATTAATCTTGGTTGTGATCATTTTTCAATTGCTGTTTTAAATTTTTCATCTCCTTTTGACCCTAGGCTTGTCCAAGTGGTCTTGTATCTCATGTTTGAATGTGATTTTCAGGTTATGAAGCAAAATGCTTTAAGGAGATTAATGCAAGTTGTTTGAGTTGTTTCATTTGATGCTATAGACTAAATTGGTTTATTTTGTAGGATGGTTGGCTCACTTGAGCTTTGTGCTTTGCACATGTGAATAATTGTGTTATCTGTTGGTTCATTACCTCGTCTGTTTTGACTTTGTGATTGGTACTGATTATATTTGATTGATTTCAGGTACCATAGTCGCTTTAGTTCCTTGAGAACTAGCTATTGCTTTTCTTTGCTTAAGCATTGAGGTAGACTCTCTTGTCTCCATGTAGTCTGGAAGACCTGGCTTGTTATTTAGCCAGGCAACTGTCTAAAGTCCTCCTTAAGAGGCGATGTTTGTGATTGTTTATTTTGTCCCTAAGCAGGTAAAGACCTCATATGAGGCAATTGGTAGACAAAAGAGATATGTAGCCTATCTCCTACTATTCTGTGAGTCACTCACATTGCTCACACTACTTGTGTTTGATGCATGTTGAGTAAAAACCCAAGATCCATCGAGTCTATACTTTAGGGAGAGAGTTCCATCTTTCTGAACTCCCCCACCTTCTGATATTCAATGCTCTCCCTGACCAGGGATAAGAGTGATGAGGCACACCCCTCATATCCTTTCATCTGCTTCACCTTGGCTCTCAATGTCAAGGTTAAGAGCGCCATTTACCCTATTCCAGTGGACTTTTAAGTCTAACCCTTTGATTGAGCCTATTTGTTTGGTTATAGTGAGTGCTAAATGACTTGGTTTGATTGATTGCTTGTTGCATTCGTACATGATTTGCATGCTTGCCCTTGTGCACTTATCATCATTGATTGTTCATTAGTGCATAATCATCATTGCATATCTTTGTGATTCGTATTTGAGTTTACCCATTGAGGACAATTGTAAGACCATGTTCTTTGGCCATTGTTCCTGTGATTTGGAAGGGACAGAGTGTAAGACCATCTCATTTGGTCACTCATGTCCATTGCTTAAGTGCATTGTTTGTTTGTTGTATGTGAGGATGCAATTGTAAGACCGTGTTGTTGGCGTTTGTATTCCTATGATCATCCTTTGGAGGTTGGTATAAGTCCAGATAGATTGGCATCTGACATCCAAGTTTTGTTTTATTTTAGGAGATTGGTGTAAATCCATTTATTGGTATCCGATATCCGCTTTTGTTTGTGAGATTGGTATAAGACCATTGATGGCATCCGGTATCACCTTGCTTTTATTTTTACTTGCATTGTTGCCTATTCCTAAGGACACACTTGAATCATCTTCTATATGATTTCAAGAGGTGAACCTTTCTAAGAAGTTTTACAATCCATCTTCACCCTCTTTGTCCTAAACTTTTCACACTTTGCTTTCAAAAAACTTTTGACTTGTTGTGCAAACATCTCCATGTCTTTTCAAATTAGAAACCTGGACCATAAGTCCTTGACTTTTCAAACTCCACTTTTCATAACACTTCTTTTAATCAATCTTAATCATATCTTGACCATATTTTGTGAATAATCATAATCAATTAACTTCACCCATTCAAATGTTTTGGCTTTGCCCATTGTTAATATGTTTTCATACATTAGCCGTAGGTTTTAATTACCATAGTGGTTGATGTAAATCTTACCTTATCCTTAGTGAGTGATTGTAAGTCTTCCATACTTATTATAGGGTTAACCCCTCACTAGTATGTTGAAGTTGTCCTCGCATGGTGGATTGTTGATATTGGTTGAGTTTTCTCCCATTGGTAATGAAAAGCCTTAGTGCTCTTGTGTTTTAAAATGAACTCACTAATTTTTGGAAATCTTTTAGCCGAACTACGGCGTTTTGATCCTTACCTTTGATGGAAGGTACGTAGGCAACGGGTTCATCCGTTCAAACACAAAAATAATAAAATTGTACATTCTTTTCTCATCATCCCATTCATGTTTGCACAATATGTCAAAACAAATAAATATTTTCTTATACAACAAGTGTGAAAAGGGCTCCCTAGGAGTACCTAGGCCGTGATGGGTGCCTAACACCTTCCCATTGCGTAATTTACCCCTTACCCAGATTCTCTGATCTTTTTCATTAGTTTTCTACGTGTAAAACTTCTTAGGTTTTTGTTCGCTTTTTAACCAGTCCTTAGGATAAATAAAAGTGCGGTGGCGACTCGATTCATTGTATACTTTGCTTATGGTTTAATCAATAAATCATATAGAGACGAATACACCGCTACAGAAAAGTGGCGACTCTGCTGGGGAGATTGCATTAGACCTTCCCTGGTGGTATTGCCTACTTTTCACCCTTGTTGTATGATATATTGTTTATGTGTTAGTTGACACATTTTTGTACAATTTGGGATAACTGTATTGATTGTAATGCTTGAATTGCTTGATATACAATTGCTGTTTGCTTTGGTGATCTCTGTGAGATGAGTTCTATACCCGAACTCGAGTGCACTCTAGGATAGGAGAATGGCGTAGTCTTGTCGACTGGTGTGGAGTATTCCTTAGCCAGTTGACTTGCGAGTCCATTCACTTGGTGGAGGTCATGTTGGATTAATAATGTCACACAAGTCACTTGTGGTTAGGCATTATTCGTTCAATCATGTGCCTTAGAAGCCAAGGACCTTAGTTTACCAAACCCATCTCGGCCTATTTTTAGGACGTAGTGCGGAGGTCGTTCAGATGTAAGATCTGATGCAATTGTTACGCGATACTACACTCATAAGAGTCTCTCTTGAGAATATTTTTGGAATACGAGTATTCGTTCCTCCGATAATATCCGAGAGATGGGACGATGATTATGGGAACCTCTGGTAGAACATGTCTGGCAGGTTTAAACCCTATTACACTCCCATTGGGTGGTTCTTAACCAGGACTCCATGCTCGTGACTCTCAGCAAACCCGTGATTCGTGGTTGAGTCGTTCAAACATCGTTAATATAAATGGAACTTGGGTATTGATAAGGTGAAAACCTAAATCTACCAAAATGGATGATTGATATTAAGGATGTTAGAGCCGGTTCATGTACCGTTAATATCAATGGAACTTGGGTGTCGATAAGGTGAAAACCTAAATCCACCAAAATGGATGATTGATATTAGGGGATACAATGAGCTTTCCCACGACCTTTGTTTGGTGTGCTTCGCTTGATCCTTGAGTGTGATTGTTGCATTCATGCATTCATGCATTCATCTGCATCCCATGTCATCAAAAAAAAAGAAAATTTTCAAGGAACTTAAAGGGTTTATTTGCAAAATTTTCAGACATGGAAAGACCAAAAAGGCATACAAAGAAGTACAGCTTTAAGCAGCCCGATGTGAAGGAGTTAAGGAATCTGACATCTTATGTATTAGATCCCTTGGGGTTCAAGGCTCGCTATGGGAAGCTTCTGCCTCTGTTGACTACTCAGGTTGACGAAGGGTTGATGAGTACTCTAGCTCAGTTTTATGATCCTCTGTATCACTGCTTCTCATTTCCGGACTTCCAGTTGCTGCCTACTTTGGAGGAGTATTCTCACCTTATTGGGATTCCTATTCTGGATCAGGTGTCGTTCAGTGGCCTAGAGAGTATTCCGACCGCTCGAGAGATCGTAGACTTGTTGCACATAGATGAAGCTTTGATTAAAGCTAATCTGACTACCAAAGGTGGAATTCAGGGTCTTCCTGCTGATTTCCTCGTCGCTCAAGCTACCATCTATGGGAAGGCCATGAGTGAGGATGCCTTTGAGTCCTTGTTTGTATTGCTCATATATGGGTTGGTCTTATTCCCCAACTTCGACAAGTTTGTGGACATGAATGCTATTAGGATCTTCTCAGTTCTTAATCCGGTTCCGACTTTGTTGGGTGATGCCTATGTCTCTTTGCATCTGAGGAATGCAAAGGGTGGAGGAGTTATTGTATGCTGTCTACCTTTGATGTACAAGTGGTTTATTTTGCACTTGCCACAGACTCTTGCCTTCAAGGAGAACAAGGGATGTCTACGGTGGTCTCAGAGACTCATGTCTCTCACCAATGATGATATCTCTTGGTATGATCGCGTGTATGATACCGTCCAGATCATTGATTATTGTGGTGAATTCCCTAATGTGCCTCTTCTTGGTACATGTGGTGGGATCAGCTACAATCCCATTCTCGCACGACGTCAGCTTGGGTTCCCCCTAAAGGATAAACCCCATAACATTCTGTTAGAATGTGTGTTCTTTCAGGAGGGTAAAGATCCCCAAGGCCTGAAATCCAGATTCGTCCGCGCTTGGCGCAAGATCTGCAAGAAGAGTAGGAATGAGCTAGGTCCGAAGAATTGCATTGCTTTGGAGCCTTATACTTCTTGGGTCAGACAGAGAGCTGCCACTTACTTGATGCCGTATGACCATCCGAGACCTACACCTTTGGATGTGGCTGGGCCTTCAACCCTCCCTATCCAACGTGTAGAGGAGTTGAGAGAAGAAGACCTTTCACGTGCCTGGATCCGTGAAAGAGAGGAATTGCTGCAGCAGCTTAAGGAGAAGGACGCTCTGATTGAGTTTCTCGAGCATCGAGTGATTGATGATCCCAATGACACTTGGACTTCCTTGCTTCCTCAGTCTTCCAAATTCTGGAAGAGGAAGTATGATCGGCTTGCGAAGGAGAAAGCAGATATGGAAGCTACCTATGAGAGAGAGATCAAGAAGCTGTGTGTTTCTCGTCTTCCAGCATCCCGGGCTATTAGGGATCCATAGGATGTTATTTTCCTTTTCTCCTTGTAATTGAATCAAAAATGTTGTACTCCTTTGTCTCGATATATTGAATGAGATATTTTCCATAATGATAATAAATGCTTAAAAATTCAAAAATTGCAAATAATACCTTAAGGGTTCCTTGAAAATAAAACAAAGCATATGCATTAGCATTTCATGCATCATTTTGCATAAGCAGGTACCCTTGTTTCTGGTCTTCTTGTGCTGACTCTGTGTACTTCATTTATTTTGAAGACAAGCTGACTCACCGGTACTATACTAGAGTAAATTCTGCCAGAGTCATGGATCAGCTAGAACAAGAGAACAGAGAACTGAAGGAAGAGGTCGCCAGACTTGGCGCTTTGATGGAGCAACTTCTTGCTGCTCAGAATCAACCAGCTCAACCGCCTGCAACTCCAGTTCAGAGGACAGCTATCTCTGAGATTGTAGCTCCATCTGTGCCAGCCTCTAGTGCTCATTTTGCTTCTCATGCCATGCCAGCCGGGTTCCCTTGGGGTATGCCCCCAGGTTTCATGCCTGATATCCCTGCTCCAACCTTTGCTCACATGCCGGCATCTAGCCCGGTCCCTGTTGCTGCTCCTCCTGTCGTGCATACTATGCCGAGGGTAGACGACACCATCTATCATTCTGAGCCGTCTGAGGGCCCGGACGTCAATGAGAAGATGGAAGCTATGAATGACCAATTCCTAGAGCTGAGGAAGGAATTGAAGACCCTCAGAGGTAAAGATCTTTTCGGCAAGTCTGCTGCCGAGTTGTGCTTGGTTCCCGGTGTGAAAATACCGATAAAATTCAAAGTGCCTGACTTTGAAAAATACAAGGGGAACACCTGTCCACTTGCTCACCTGGTCATGTACGCCAGGAAGATGTCTACCCAGACTGATAATGATCAGCTGTTGATTCATTATTTTCAGGACAGTCTGTCGGGTGCTGCGCTCAGATGGTATATGAGCTTGGATAGTGCTAATATCAGATCCTTCAACGACCTTGCCGAAGCCTTCGTCAAGCAGTACAAATATAACGTCGATATGGCGCCTGACCGAGATCAACTCAGGTCCATGTCGCAAAAGGACAAGGAAACTTTCAAGGAGTACGCCCAGAGGTGGCGAGAGCTGGCTGCTCAAATTACTCCTCCGCTGGAAGAGAAAGAGATGACTAAGATCTTTTTGAAGACTCTTAGTTCTTTTTATTACGAGCGGATGGTCGCTAGTGCTCCCTCTGATTTCACCGAGATGGTGAATATGGGGATGAGGTTGGAAGAAGGTGTCCGTGAAGGACGTTTGGCGAAAGATGAAGGCTCTTCTAGCAAGCGGTATGGAGCATTTGCTAAGAAGAAGGATGGGGAAGCACATGCCGTGCAGTCCCATGGCAAATCAAGGAAACCCGCACGCCGTGCCGGTCATCAGCACCAGGTGGCTCATATAGCACCTGTATTCAGAGATAATCAGCAGGCTCAGCATCAACAACAATATCAACAGCCTCAATATCAGCAACAGCAACGCCCACAGCAACAGGCTTACCAGCCTCGTGGAAGCACAACCAATCAGGTCAACATGAATTATGATAGGAAGAAGATTAGCTTTGATCCAATTCCTATGTCATACGCAGAGATTTATCCTTCCTTGTTGGAAAGGAAATTGGTTACTCCCAGGGATCCTCCTGCTATTCCTGCAAACCCACAATGGTGGTATAAACCAGATCAGCATTGTGTGTATCACTCCGGAGCTCCGGGCCATAATATTGAAAACTGTTATCCACTCAAGACTAAGGTTCAAGACCTTATGAGATGTGGGATTTTGAGCTTTGAAGATTCAGGCCCAAATGTCACTAAGAACCCATTGCCTTCGCATGGGAAATCTGTGAATATGGTCCAGGGATGCCCTGGGAAATACAAGGTCAAATATGTAAGTCATATTCGACATTCGTTGGTGGAATTACATCATTTGCTGTGTCAGTACAGCCACATGGAGCATGACCACGACAAATGCCGCATCTGTTCGGTGAACCGCCTGGGTTGCAATCAGGTCCGCCGAGAATTGCAAGAGTTATTGGACGAAGGAACCATTGAGATTCTGCAGAATCGCAATGTCGATGAGGACGAACCGGAGGTTAATGTTATATCCCCCGTGTTCAAGTTACCCGAGCCTGTTGTTATTCGCTATGATAGCAGCAAGCCGAAGGCTTCTCCCTCCTTGGTGATTAAACCTGCAGGCCCCGTGCCTTATTCTTCTGACCGAGCTGTGCTGTTTAGATATAACCCTGTGGATGTACAAGATGGGGTAGAAGTGCCTTTGCCCTCAACTGCTGTAACCAACATCGCTGATGTAAGCGGGCTGACCCGAAGTGGTCGTGTTTTCTCTGCACCTGCTAAAGCTCCTGTTGCTTCTGAATCTGCTGAGCGTCCGGTGGGGACCGCTGTTAATATTCAGAATCCGGCACTTGATGTTGCCAAACCCTCCTCCATGCAAAAGACTCCCACTTCTTCAGTTGGCCCGAGTGGCATAGTGAATGAAGAATCTGATGAGATGCTGAGGCTCATCAAAAAGAGCGAGTATAACGTTGTAGACCAGCTTCTACAAACGCCATCCAAAATCTCCATATTATCCTTGCTGTTGCATTCAGAACCCCATAGGGAGGCTCTGCAAAAAGTATTGGATTTGGCGTATGTTGATCACGACGTCACGATTGAGCAATTTGACAATATAGTTGCAAACATCACTGCTTGCAACACTTTGAGTTTTAGTGACGCTGATCTCCCTGAGGAGGGAAGAGAACACAACATGGCTTTACACATATCTCTAAACTGCAAATCTGATGCTATGTCCAACGTGCTGGTGGACACTGGATCATCATTAAATGTGTTGCCAAAATCCACACTCTCCAGATTGTCATATCAAGGTCCTCCTATGAGGCAGAGTGGGGTTGTTGTAAGGGCATTTGATGGGTCGCGCAAGACCGTGATTGGGGAAGTTGATCTCCCTATCAAAATCGGACCAAGTGATTTCCAGGTTACTTTCCAGGTAATGGACATCCACCCATCTTATAGCTGTCTCTTAGGCAGACCATGGATTCACGAGGCTGGCGCCGTGACATCCACCCTACACCAGAAGCTGAAGTTTGTGAAGAACAAGAAATTGGTGGTAGTAGGGGGAGAAAAGGCTCTCCTGGTTAGCCATTTGTCTTCTTTCTCATATATTGACGCAGAGGATGAAGTTGGAACTCCGTTCCAAGCTTTATCTATTGATGATCCAATTGAGAAGAAGTCTCCATCATTCGCTTCCTACCGTGATGCAAAACTGGCCATTGAATGTGGTGCAGTTGCTGGTTTAGGGAAGGTGATCGAGCTTGAAGACAACAGATCCCGGGCTGGCATTGGCTACTGTTCTGGGGCGTTTAATGAGCAAGGGTTGTTCACGAGTGGAGGATTCATCCATGATGATCAACCTGAAGAGGAGGTTGCTGCTATCTTGGAAGAGGATGCAGAGGATTTGAACAATTTCGTCATACCTGGTGGTGTCTGCCACAATTGGGTCGTTGTAGATGTTCCTACAGTCATCCATATATCAGAGTAATTGTTCACTTTGTTTAAAACCCTTCTCCCATACCAAAAGGAGAAGTGATGACATTGTTGGCAGCATATATACA
Organism: Lathyrus oleraceus; assembly: GCF_024323335.1. Classification (NCBI taxonomy): domain Eukaryota; kingdom Viridiplantae; phylum Streptophyta; class Magnoliopsida; order Fabales; family Fabaceae; genus Lathyrus; species Lathyrus oleraceus. Next base: position 116,841,076 of record NC_066585.1, read on the forward strand.
ATGATGTTTTCATTCAATTAATGCATTGTTAAACATTTGTTTTTCCATTTGTTTTCACTTTTTGCTTTTTGCATGAAATCAGTGATCACAAAAAACCCATAAAAACAAGAATAAAAGCAAACATTTTTCATCTGCATAATGATTTATTTGTTTAAATTCTAAAGTTTTTCATTAACCAAAATCATTATGCAGGTTGATCTTAAAACCCATTGAACATAATGATCCAACGCCATCTCCCAATTTTGAATCCCCTGTATTTGAAGCAGAGGAAGATGATGTTGAAAGAATTCCTGATGAGATTACCCGTCTCCTTGAGCACGAGAAGAAGATCATTCAGCCGCACCTTGAAGATCTGGAAACAGTCAACTTGGGGTCTGAGGATTGTGTTCGTCTGGTGAAGATTGGGGCACTTCTTGAAGAGTCTGTCAAGAAGGATTTGATTGAATTGCTACGAGAATATTCCGATATCTTCGCTTGGTCATATGAAGACATGCCAGGTTTAGATACAGATATTGTGCAACATTTCCTGCCTTTGAAGCCTGAGTGCGTGCCTGTGAAGCAGAAGCTCAAAAGAACTCATCCAGATATGGCAGTAAAGATCAAAGAGGAGGTTCAGAAGCAAATTGATGCGGGGTTTCTGGTGACTTCTACATATCCTCAATGGGTGGCCAATATTGTGCCTGTTCCTAAGAAGGACGGAAAAGTCCGAATGTGCGTTGATTACAGAGATTTGAATAAAGCTAGTCCGAAAGATGATTTTCCTCTACCACACATTGATATGTTGGTAGACAATACAACTAAATTCAAAGTCTTTTCCTTTATGGACGGATTTTCCGGATATAATCAAATCAAAATGGCACCCGAAGATATGGAGAAGACAACATTCATCACACCTTGGGGAACATTCTGTTATCGAGTGATGCCCTTCGGTTTGAAGAACGCCGGAGCCACGTATCAACGAGCTATGACTACCTTGTTTCATGATATGATGCACAAGGAGATATAGGTCTATGTTGATGATATGATTGCTAAGTCCCGAACGGAAGTTGAGCATGTCGAGCATTTGTTGAAGCTTTTTCAGCGTCTGAGGAAGTTCAGACTTCGCCTGAACCCGAACAAATGTACATTTGGAGTCCGTTCCGGCAAGTTGTTTGGTTTCGTTGTCAGCGAGAGAGGTATTGAGGTTGATCCTGCAAAGGTCAAAGCAGTACAAGAGATGCCTGCACCCAAAACTGAGAAGCAAGTCCGAGGTTTTCTTGGCCGCTTGAATTATATTTCCAGATTTATATCCCACATGACTGCCACATGTGCGCCGATATTCAAGCTCCTCCAGAAAGATCAGTCTCATGATTGGACCGAGGACTGCCAGAAAGCTTTCGACAGTATCAAAGAATATCTGTCCGAACCTCCGATTTTGTCTCCGCCTGTGGAAGGAAGACCTCTGATTATGTACTTGACTGTTCTTGAAGACTCGATGGTTTGTGTACTCGGTCAACAAGATGAATCAGGGAAGAAAGAATCTGCTATATACTACCTGTCGCATCCGCGAAAAACAACCGGCGGGCTAAAACAAAAACAACACAGAGCCGCCACTGCGCGTTATTTATCCCAAGATAGGGAAAGGAAACGCTCAGAGAAACCTGGAAAAAGCATGGTCTCGCGACCAAAGAGAAAGGGTAAGGGAGTCGGTTACGCAAGGGGAAGGTATTAGCACCCCTCACGTCCGTCGTACTCGACGGGATCCACGCTCTAAGAAAAGAAAAGGTTGCTAAAACATCACACACACACACACACCGAAGACAACACAGGTGGGGTTAAGAGGAAGAGAGGGCTCGCTAGGATATCGCATCCTATGCCTACGTATCTCGTCTGGAACGAGAATTAGAGCTGCCGTAGTTCGGCTCACGCACGCCAAACAAGCAAACACAAACACAGGCAAACATGGAGCCTGAATGCCAATCACTGGACTTACATCAGCATCCGAACCAAAACACACACACAAGAAGATTAACAAGCAAACGCACACAAAAAGAAAAAAAAGTGCCCGGAGAGACCTCGCACGGTCTCCTGCCTACATACCTCGTCTGGAACGAGGATCAGGGCGATGTAGTTCCCCTGAAAGGGAAAGAAATTCTAGCCAGAAACCAAGGGGAGACACACTACTAGGGAGCTGGACTCGAGCCTAGTGTTATCATGCATCATTGCCCTATGTTGTGGTTTCTACCTACTTGCACAACAGCAAACTAATCCTATCCAGGAAGAAAGCAAGCATGCAAGCATCAATCAAAATAAAACAAACATTTCACATAGCACACACTATATCCAGTCAAGTGAGGCTCAAACAAGGGTGGACTGCCGAGGCAAGTCATCTGTACAAGGTAGTATTCGCTCTTAACCCTGACATTGAGAGTCAGGGTGAAGCAGATGAAAGGTGAGTGAAGATTAGACTTCACAGCTCTTATCCCTGGCCAGGGAGAGCTTCAGACAAAGGAGCGTGGCTCCAGAATGGAGGGACCCTTCTACGCTCAAGACTCTGACACAACTGTACAAAGTACAAGATCTTGGGTTTGTGTCCCAATGCATCAACACAGTGGTGTGAGCAGAGGGACGACTCAACAGAATAGCGGGGGATAGATTGCATATCCCTTGGGTTCCGCCAATTGCCTCATAGAGGTCTTTACCTGCTTGGCACAAAAGTAAACAATCACAAACATCGCCTCTTAAGGAGGACTTCAGACAGTTGCCTGGCCAGGTAACAGGCCAGGTCTTCCAGACTACATGAAGACAAGAGAGTCTACCTCAACTGGTTTATAAAACCAAGCAGCAGCAAGCAAGTTCTTAAAGAACTGTAAGCGACTAAATGTACCTGAAATCAATCAAGTATCATCAATACTCAGACAAACCAACAATAAACAGCAAAAGTCAATCTATACAGACAACACAAGTTAATGCACATAAGTGCAAGCCATGAGCTCAAGCTCAAGCATCAAACCCTACAACACAAAACCAATGTTAGTTGATAACATCAAACAAACTCAATTTATAACTTGCATTGTTCTCCTTATGCCTTTTGCATTTCAACCTGAAAATCCAAACCAAATGTGAGAAACTAGACCACTAGGCCAAGCCTAGGGTCCAAAGGAGATAAAAAATCCTAAACAGCAAGTGAAAATTATCCAAAATCACATTCAAACAAATTAGAAGCAAATGCAATTGGTCCCATGCTCATATCAATCACCATTATCATTTCATGCCCAAAAGAACATCAATCATGCAATTTGCAACTCCAAATGACCAAACAGAATGACTTCAATCAAATTCATATCAAAACAATTCAATTAATTCCACAAAAATTCACACCTAAATAGAACATATTCAATGTATAGCATGTCAATTTTCAGCTCAATTGGACAAAAGGAAGTAGGGCAATGAAAATCAAGAAGTCCAGACACATTTATACAAGCCAAAACAAGGCATCCAAACAAGCATTAACTTCCATAAATCATAAAACAGTGACAACAATTAAGAAATGAATGGGATCAAAACCACAATGTCCTATAATGTGTCTACAATTCACTTACCAAATTTCACATTCATCCAGTACACCATGAGAATTTCACAAATGAATTACCAACATGTGTCACACAATGTCACCAAATGAACCAACAGAGAAGAAAATTATCAATCAATTAGAAAATGACATCAAAAATTCCAGAACAAATCACATGTGATCTCAACATATATATGATCATTCTTGCAAAAAATTGGAGCAATTCAACATTCCTAAGCCAGGCAAATAAAATCATGAAGTTGACCTAGCTTGGTGTGACACAAATTGTCACACCTCTAATCAAAAAATCATATCTAATCAACCAAGTATCCAAAAATCACAAACTCTACATGAAAATCACCATCAATGAGTCCAGAACAAGCACAAAAATTTTCATCCATTTCTTTAAAGGTATCATCATTTCATGTAGGATTTGGCAAAACATACATAAATGTGACACATTCAACAAACCCTAGGTCAATTAAATTTCCACACGTGCAAAAATTTCAAAAAAATCATAATTAAATTCTTCACATCATCATGAGAACAATGCAAAAAATTTCACAAAATTTGGATGAAAAATGAAGCCTCTATGAATTTTCTAAGATCATGTAATCAAATGAAATAACCAAAGAAAATGAAAATGAAATAATATCTAATTAAATAGGACCAGTGGCATAAGCGTAATATTAAAGTCCAGGCGCAAAACGACGCCGTTTCAAACAGATTGCATGGCAAAGCGTGATTCGCTGGTTTGGGCGGTAAACACAATTTTCAAACGCAGGCAATGGATTCGAAGATCAAAACGCGTTACACAGGTTCTTCACCAAACACGAATTTCCAGATTTTGATGAACATCAAATCTCAACCAAATGCTACAATCTTATAGTCAAAAGAACCGTCTCTCTTCCTAGATCACGAATATGCTAATGATTTCTCCTAATTCTAACCATGGAGAAGGGATCGAGCAAATTAAGTTATGAACACAAACATTCAAATCGTGATATCTCTCTCCACAGTTAACCAATTCACAAACCAAGCATAGCATGTTGATCTATGATGAACGAACTACAAAACGCATATGATAATTTAAGAAATGATGAGATTCGAAAATTGACCTTGTGTTAATGGCAGTTGTTGTTCTTGATGCTTTCGCGTGCAATTTTCCAAAACAGATCGAGGTTGATGTATAGGAAGATGAATGCCACTCGTGCCTTAGCTCAAAGATGCTTCAGTTGGAAGAATCATCAAGTTGCCATTGTTGTGCACATTATGAACAGTTGCGATCCTTGAGGTTTCTTGCATGGATTCACCAAAACAGTTGGAGATTGATGTTCATGGAGCACGAACCAAAAAGAATTGTTCAATTTGGTGAAGAATTGATGAAGTTTTGATCAAAAATTGCTTGATGAAATTTGAGAGAAAATGGAGAAAATGGAGGGAAAATCAGTTAGATTTCTTGGAATGTGCAATTGTGATTAGCATTCTGTTACAATTAGAGCTTTATACCAATGCCTTAATCACTTCTTAATCTCAAATTAGCAAAAATGAGTTGGATTAGCATAATGTGTTTTCTTAATGCAAGGGCAAAAGTGACCTTTCCAAATTGGCTATGTGACAGCAAGATGACAGCTCAAACAACTTTCAATTGGCATTTGGAGTGTGTTGGCTTTGGTCTCATGTCAATTGGCCTTGTAAATCTCAAAATCACATGTTCACACCAAAAATACACTTAAGTCCACTTGAATTTTGACTTTTTGCATTGACCATTTTTGATGAATTTTGATCATACACCATGAAAGTACATGTGAAATGGGGTTTGCTCATAAAAAGATCATCCATTTTGGACATCCCATGTGAAAGTTATGCCACTTTGATTATAGGCATTTTTGGAAAATGAATGGACCATAACTTGTCAACCATACATGAGAATTTCAAGTTCTTGGACTTTTTGGAAAGGTGAGAGCAAGATCTACAACTTTCATGTTGAACAAATTTTCATTTGAAGCTTTTTTGGACACGTAATTTTGTGGTGAAAAACTTTCCATTTTTGGAAACTTCCATTACAAGTCACTTTCCATTTTTGGCAACTTTCCTCCTGATTTTATTTTCTTCATTCTTGAGCTTTGACATGTCAAAATGAAAATTGTTTCAACATGAATGAAGTGTATCCAACTCTCTCCCACCTCCAAATCCATAAAATCAAGCACAGTTGACCTTTTCAACTGATAGATGAATTTGGCAATGCTGATCAATCTGAGCCCTAATCTTCTGATGAAATGGCTCAAGGATGAAACCCTAGCCTCCACAAGCTCAATACAATCATGAAATGATTCCCATATCCATCATAGACCCCATCTCCTTGCTATGCCCTGATTGGCCCAATGCAACCGATTAGGGTTGACCAGTGGTCAAAACCCTAATCTCAAGGTATATGATCAAACACTTACACCTCTTGGATGATATCAAAACCCTGACAATGATGATGTATCACCTCAACCAAGATGTAGCTCAATCTCCTTGAGAATCAAAACCCTAATTTGGACCTCCATATCCTCAGATGATTAGTGATCCAATCCAATGAAACCCTAGCTTGCACATAACCTCTCCATCTCCTGATCAAGACTTAAGAGGATGATTTGCACAATGTAACCACATGATATGCAATATGCAATGCCTAATGACCAAAAAAAATGATATGCAATATGTCAAGCTAGTCCCAAGAGAGGAGGGCAAATTTTGAGGTGTTACAGCTGCCCCTATTCAATCCACTGTGAACCTGTCGATATTAATAGCCTCGGCTTTCAGATGATCAGGATGAAGAGTGATTGAATACCAAGAACAGACGAACAATTTGCACTCTGATGAGAAAATAATTAACAACGCCTGTCAGAATCGGCGAAAAACAATCTTCAAAAGAATCCGTCCGGTACGGAGAAAGTCGGCTTGAACACCGAAACAGCAACATCAACCTGGATACCAAAATAAATGGTAGCACAGTGTCGCATTACGCGAAAAACCGGCGGGAGAACAAGAACAACAGAGCCGCCACCGTGCGTTATTTATCCCAAAAGAGGGAAAGGAAACGCTCAGAGTAAACCTGGAAAAGACATGGTCTCGCGACCAAAGAGAATGGGATCGGGAGTCGGTTATGCGAAGGGAAGGTATTAGCACCCCTACGCATCCGTCGTACTCGACGGGATCCACGCACAAAAGGAAGGATAAATGGTTGCTAAAACGCTGCTCACACACACACACACTGGCTGAAAGAGACACAGAAAACAGACAAGACTGACTCGGCAGGATATCGGATCCTGGGCCTACTTAGTCTATCAAGCATAGACATCAGAGTCGAAGTAGTTCGGAATGGGGAAACGACACATGCTCGCTAGGATGTCGCATCCTGTGCATACGTATCTCCTTTGGACGAAGAAGAATCAGAGCATTCGTAGCTCGGCTAACACGCACACAAACAAACACAGGCAAAGGAAAACGTGGAGCCTGAATGCTAATCACTGGACTTACATCAGCATCCGAACCAAAACACGCACAAAGAGGCAAACGTGGAGCCCGACTGCCAATCACTGGACTTACGTCGGCATCCGAACCAAAACAAACCCACACTGGAACCCGAATGCCACTCGATGGACTTACATCAGCTTCCAAGCACACAACAACGCAACAATTTAATAGGGAGTCGGGGACTCGAGCCTATAACTGTCAAACACACACAAAAAGAAAGAAAAAAAACGCCTGGAGAGATCAGCTCATCTCCTGCCTACGCACCTCATCTGGTATGAGGATCAGGGCGACGTAGTTCCCCTACGGAGGGAAAAAGGACTAGCCTAACCAGATAACAGAGGGAGACACAACACTAGGGAGACTACGACTCGAGCCTAGATGTTGTCATGCAAAGTCGTCCCTAAGTTAAGGTTTCTAGCTAACTTGCACAGGAAGAAGAAGGGTCTCGATTGCAACTAGGGCAAGAGAAAGGGGAGGTCTCAATCGCAACGAGGGCGAGAGAAGAGAATTAGTGTTAGTTGTTAGTCAAACTCGACAAGACATCACATCTTGTGCCTACGTATCTCATCTGGACATGAGAATCAGAGTTGCCGTAGTTCGGCTAAACTATTCCCGTTGGTTTGTGTTTTTTAAGTGGACAACGTCACTGCGCAATCTACCTGATGCTCGACCTTTGGAGACTTACTCACCTGTAGTAGAAGGAGCTAACGTATCCTTAAGAGGGGATAATGTTTGTTTGTGTTTTAGGAAAGCTCAAGCAAGAAAGGAAGTCCTATACGAAGGAACCGTGCTACCTTAATTGACATGCAAACGAGACTACGCGGAGTCTAGCAAACCTAGGGGATACAATCACACCACACAAGCACATACAACATGAAATAAACACACCAACAAGGGGCTCAAACATCAAGGCTAGGTTTTATTCGAGGGGTCATATCAACCTCAACAAACAAACCACTGGCACTGGGTAGTGTTAGCTCTTAACCTTGCCATTGAGGGGCTAAGGTGAAGCAGATGAAAGGTGAGTGAAGATGAGACTTCACAGCTCTTATCCCTGGCCTGGGAGAGCTTAAGACAAGAATGTGTGGGTTCAGAAAGTGGGAACCCTTCTACACATTTAAAACTGACTCAACTGTACAATTGTACAAGATCTTGGGTTTGTATCTGCAATGCATCAACACAGTGGTGTGAGCAAAGCAGATGACACACAGAATAGCAGGGGATAGGTTGCATATCCCTTGGGTTCTGCCAATTGCCTCTTCACTTAGGAGGTCTTTGAATATGTACAGGGACAAAATTAAACATACACAAGCATTGCCTCTTAAGGAGGACTTCAGACAGTTGCCTAGCCAAGTAACAGGCCAGGTCTTCCAGACTACATGAAGTAAAGAAGTTATACCTCAATGCAAATTGCTTATCAAGCAAAGCAAAGCAAAGTTCACAAGGAACTAAAAGCAACTAAAGTACCTGAAATCAGTCAAGCACAGTTAGTATACAAGTCAAAGTTAAATCAGAATGAAACAAAAGGTTAACAGTCAACACAAGCAGATAAATGTGCAATGCACAAGGTTCAAGGCATGTGAGCCAAGCAACCTACAAAACAAATAGATTAGTCATGATAAACAAGCACACTCAATCAATTTGTATTGGTCTCATCGGGTAATTGTTGCTTAACCTGAAAAAATGAGCTCAAACATGAGTAACAGGACCACTAGGACAAGCCTAGGGTCAAAAGGGGATAAGAAAGTCAAAACAGCAAGTGGAATCCAATCAAAATCATATTCAAACAATCAAGAAACAAACTCAATTGGTTCCACAATCATATCAATCATCATCATCATTTCATAAGCAAAAGAAGTCAAAGCATGGCATATGGAAGCTCATAGAAGTCAACAGAAAGACTCAACTCAAAACCAATCATAAACAAATCCAAAAATCATCAAATAAATCATGGTCAAACATAATCCACAGCATGGTAAGCATGTCAAATTTCAGCTCAATTGGACAAGTAGAAGGTGGTCAATGAAAATCAGAAAGGCAAGGCAATTTTAAGCATGCTCAAAGAAGTCAACCAAATATGTATCAACTTGAAAAAATCATAAATCAGTGATAGCATATGAGAAATGAATGGGATCAAAACCATGGCAAAGCTTAAGATTTCTACTGATCACATATCAAATTTCATGTCCATCCAATAAAGTATGAGAATTTCACAAATGAAATGGGAACATGTGTCACAAAACGTCAACATAAGACCAAACAGGGGAGAAAAATCTCAAACAATTAGGAAATGCCACAAATAATTCCAAGAAAAATCACATGTAAACTAGACATACTCAAGTACATTCATGCAAAAATCCAATCCAATTTGAGGTCAAGAGACATGGTATTGAAAATCATCGAGTTGCACATCAATGGTGTGACACAAATTGTCACACCCTACTTCAGAAAATCATAACTCACAAACCATAAATGATAAATTCACAAACTCTAAACCAAAATCACCATGAATGTGTCTAGTTTAAGCACAAACAATTTCAAAGCTATTGGACAAAGCATCATCATTTCACAATTAATTTGGCAAAGTGTACAAAGATGGACAGATGAACAAAACCCTAGCTCAATTAAAAAATACGCACGTGCACTATTTGAATAAAAATTCTCATAAAAAACTAGATGAAGAATGGAGAACAATGCAAAAAATCCCATCTCAATTGGATCATCTTTTAATTATTTATGAATTTTGAAAATTGTAAAGAAATTGGAACAAAAAAAAAATTGAAACAAATGACAAATGATTATTTAATAATTATTAAAAAAGAAGGAAAACACTCGCTGAGCATGAAGCTTCAGCGCTTCATTAAATGGGATTTTTCAACATCCCAGTCAACAGTGCGCGGACCAATGAGGTGATGGCATGGCAGTGCATTGGCAGTAAAGCAAGCATATCAAAATCATACTCTAGGCCAGTACATGCGGTACGTAAATTAACACCAAGTCACTAGCTAATGCCTGGCCACTGTAGCAATCTGGAAATAATTTAAGAGAAAGACTTGGAATTAAAAGGGTGAACAGCCAATCACTAATCCTAGGTGGCGGTGGGACCAAGTCAAACATGCCTCATCCAATGATTCCGCTCGCATGGCACAGCAACAGCATAACAGTGGACAAATCTCATGACCAATTAAAATATTTCTTTAAAAAACATCATGCACAGCGAAAATCAATTTTAAAAGATCCAAATCCTGCTAATGCAACAGTACCGCCTCCCTCCTCACACTTCATGCAGGAACAGCGAAACTTCCATGGATTCAAAAAACCAAAAATCACAGAACTTCGAATTGAAACCATCATCGCGTAGGTTCAACATTGTACATTCATAATACATGAACATTCCATCGAGAAAACAACAAACAAATGCGAATCAAAGGAAAAACAAATCCATGACAAAACTTTAAAAGCCTATAACTATCTCATTTTAGCACGAAAACTAACGGTTCAAAGCTCATTTTCAACAGCATTACAAGACCTACAATTATCATACAATCAATTTAAGAAAGGAGAAACTTGAGTTCTGACCTCTTGAAGCAAATAGAGTTGGAATCGATGGATTTAGTCCTTGCAAAGCACAAACAGATCTTCTCGAGTACTTGTATGGATGAAAGAATGAAGAGACGAAGTTCAAATGTACACGATGTCGCTCAAATCCGCAGCTGCCATGGAAATGTTCTTGGTGAAACAGAGCTCGAGGATGCTATTACAGCTGGAGATTCAAGCTTGAAAAGTGCTCCAAATGGTGAGTAGTGATGAAGCAAGCAAAGGCCAGGTCGAGTTCTTGAGGTTTGTTGACAGAGTTTTCACAAATGGAAGAAAATGAAATTGAGAGAAAGTGAGAAAATTTGTCTTGAGTGCGGCTGCTAGGGTTGCAAATGAGCAGAAAAAATGATATATATTGGCTGTTTAAGGTGCTCAGTAGGATTGCTAATCACAATTAGCTTAAATGAATCAATTTTTATCATTTGCTAAAATTCCACCAAGTTGGTAATGGGGTGTAAGTCTGCACGAAATGGGCTTTGTAACATGTCAAAATCAACATTTCAGAACTTATTCAAATGGCAAAGTGGATTGGAAATGGTTATTTCAAAAAGTCAAATTTCCACTTCACTTAAAATTAATTCAAGTAGGTCAAAAAATGCCATTTTGATCTATGATGTTTTGGTGCATGAGGGTTACATATTTGGAAAGAGGAGGTCAAATGTGACTTGTTGCAAAAAACCCCACCCAAATTGGTCAAATGGTTTGAGAGATATGGCCTTTTGAAGTTCAAAAATTTCTGAAAATGATTTGATCATAACTTGCCAACCATACATGGGAATTGAGTGTTCTTGGACTTTTTGGAAATGGGAGAACAAGATCTTCAACTTTCATGTTGGGCAAAAATTCATTTGAAGCTTGTATCATGATGTAAGTTTGAGGATCAAGACTTTCCATTTTTGGCAAATTCCAATTACAAGTCAACTTTCTATTTTTGGAAATTTCCTGTCTGGCTTCAAATTCTTCCATGATGATGTTTGACATGATATATGAGGCCTATTTGAACATGAATGAGCCCTCTCAAACCAAATCCCACCATCAAAACCATAAAATCAGGCACAGTTGACTATGGTTGACTTTTTAGGGTTTCTGGCAAACTGTGCATTGACTGATGACTTCTGAACATCCAATGCTTGACCAAACCACTTCCAAGGGACCCCTAGGTCATGTGAACATGTTGGACCAACCCTAGGGCCTTGGCTCAATGGAGATTGTACTTGCTTGATTGATTGACTGATCTCCTGATCAGTTTGACCTAATTCTTCTGATGATCTTGCACTTGAGGCAAAAGGGACAATGCAATGCTATGCAGTGGACTATGTTATGTTATGACCTAATGTGAGAATGTATGTACAATGATAGGTGCAAATTTGAGGTGCTACAGCTGCCCCTATTCAATCAGCTGGGAACCCGAACGGATGATAGCAACGGCTGTCAGACTTTCAGGGTAAACAGGGATTGAATACTAAGAATCGTAGAATTTGCACAATACAGGGATCCAATAATGGAAACGTCCACTGGGATTTGATATTTATTACTGGGTACATTATTATTTTTTGGTTTTTGTTTTCAAAGGGTACGGCCACATCCAGACATCACAACGATGATGAATGGGAATAAAAATCACAACTAGATGCCGACGGACAACTAGGAAAAACTCAACGTTTACCAAGACCAACGGAGAGGTAACCAGACATTAATGAATGACTGGAAGAGATACAACCATACGTCAACGGACGAAATGGGAAAAACTCAACGTTTACCAAGACCAACGGAGAGGTAACCAACTGGGGACGACTAGGAAAAACTCGACGTTTATCGACACCAACGGAGAGGAGGACTACTGCTGGGGAGACAGAACACAACCAAATCATCAACGGATGATTGGAAAAACTCGACGTTTATCGACACCAACGGAGAGGAGGATTAACTGGGGACGACCCTGCGGGGAAAGATATCAACTATACGCCAACGGACGCATAGGAAAAACTCGACGTTTATCGACACCAACGGAGAGGAGGAATACTTCACTAGGGAAGAAGGACACAACCAAATCATCAACGGATGATCGGGAAAAACTCGACGTTTATCGAAACCAACGGAGAGGTAACTCTGCATGGAGAGTGGTACAACTAGACATCATCGGATGACTAGGAAAAACTCGACGTTTATCGACACCAACGGAGAGGAGGAAACTCTACTGGGAGAGTGAACACAACCAAATCATCAACGGATGACCGGAAAACTCGACGTTTATCGACACCAACGGAGAGGAGGAATACTTCTTCGATCTGAAAATCGGAAATTGGCCTGAACGCCACTTCGGTCTGAATATCGGAAAATTGGCCTGAGTGCCATAAGTACATCGACCTGATCGTCGGAAACTCCTTCGGTCTGAATACCGGAAAATTGGCCTGAGTGCCATAAGTACATCGACCTGATCGTCGGAAACTTCTTCGGTCTGAATACCGGAAAAAACATAAGTACATCGACCTGATCGTCGGAAACTTCTTCGGTCTGAATACCGGAAAAAAACATAAGTACATCGACCTGATCGTCGGAAACTTCTTCGGTCTGAATACCGGAAAAAACATAAGTACATCGACCTGATCGTCGGAAACTTCTTCGGTCTGAATACCGGAAAAAACATAAGTACATCGACCTGATCGTCGGAAACTTCTTCGGTCTGAATACCGGAAAAAACATAAGTACATCGACCTAATCGTCGGAAACTTCTTCGGTCTGAATACCGGAAAAACATAAGTACATCGACCTGATCGTCGGAAACTTCTTCGGTCTGAATACCGGAAAATCATAAGTACATCGACCTGATCGTCGGAAACTTCTTCGGTCTGAATACCGGGAATTCATGAGACATATTATCTATAGCCGTCAAAACGTAGATAATACACTCGCATGGAAGATTATCCATAACCGGGTTGTAGGTTGTTAAATGGATAAACGACCGAAAAGAAAGGCATCAGGGTACCAGGCTAGGTATGCAAAAGATGACCAATCAAAAAGGGATAAAGTTGCTAACTCGGAGCAAATACCCAAAGGCAGGGGAAGGCCCAATGGGGACAATACTGCTTGATCAAGGCAAGTATCCAGAGGGGAAAAGAATATCAATACCGCAAAGAGGGGATTACCTCTACCGGTTTGTAGGCAGAAAACCACAGAAAGGTAACCAGTCATCGATAGGATGAGCACAAAGGGTTAACTCCACCAAGGGGAGAACGTGGGATTTTACAACTACCAGCTTGTAGGTAGAAAACCACAAAGATAGGACTTACAACTACCGGTTTGTAGGTAGAAGCCAACAAACAGAATGAACCACAAAGGTTACCTCTGCTAGGGGGTGAAAGTGGGATTTTACAACTACCAGCTTATAGGTAGAAAACCACGACGATAGGACTTACAACTACTGGTTTGTAGGTAGAGGCCCACAAATTCCGCTGAGGATAAGATGAATGAGTGCCGGTTAGTGAGCAACTATTCATTTATGCCCCAGGGAAGCACGGGAGACAGCCGACAGGAAGCCAATTTAGGATCGATCCAAAAAGGCAGACTGAAACAGGACTCATCCTAATGAGGAAAGAACTCAATAGGGAAAACCCATCCCGTTAGGGAGGGAACGGAAACAACCGTCATCCACGAGGATCTATCTCAGTGGGGAAATGGCAGGAAAGGATAGACACTTTCTGCTTAAGGGGTTGGCTCTACATGGAGAGATCAGACACACCCATATCTGCTAGGGAGGATCTACTGGAGAGATCTGTATCAACACATACCAGGAGACAACCATCAACAGATACACGGCAACAGCTGCATCATGAGTATCCGAATGCTATGATTATGCATGTATGCATTATGCATGAGGAATGTATGATGAATGCTGACAAACAGACATGCTCAATACACAGATCCGGGAATCAACCATCCGGCACCACTCTTCAGAGGGAAAACCAAAGTCATCATCCTGCAGGGGAGGAAGAGCCACAAGAGGCTTCCGGAGGGATCGTCGGTCACAACCGGAGAGTAGCGTTTAATACACAGGCGGACGCGCCAGAACAACTCGTGCTGAAAATCAGATATACCAGGAAGCAACTCGATCTCTGATGAGGATAGATAGGCATAGAGAAAGCTCATCATGCCAACAACTCCGCTCGGGGATCTACCTGAGGACATGATGGAGTGCTGGGTGTCAATCCACGAAATACCGAATCTTTGCAGAAAAGCACCCACGCCGGGGGGAAAGGAAGATTGCTCTGCTGGAGAGGCGAAAGTTGAAGTCTTCAGTAAACACTCTGCTAAGGGAACTGCCCCACAATAATGTCCGAAACAGCAAACTTGCTAGGGATGCCCCACAATAGGGCTCAAACAGCACTCTACTGGGGATGCCCCACCATAGGTGCTAATAGGGACTTGGAAGAAAAAACCTGCACTGCCGGGGATATGAAGATGAACAAACTTCAACCGACACTGCACCGAGCAACCTCGCTGAGGAGAAACCATGAAAATGTTCCGTAGGACAAAGATACAGTCATGCTCGAGTTACGAACAATCGTCTTACCTGTTGGTAATCATACCACCCTCGGGAGAGCACTGCGGATCTCCTAAGTATCCTTCCATCATTGTGAATGTTCACTTTATTTAAGAACAATTTTTTTTTTGAAAAATTTGTTTACTTTGAAAACAATGATACTTTATCAATTAAAAACATGCAAAACATTTGTTGAGTCGAAACAAATAAGAGTGCAAATAATTGGATAAAAGCTCAAATTGATGTGATGGAATGGTAGTCTGCAAAGGGCGAGACTCCATAGATCTGTACAAGTTTGAAATCGGTGATATATATTGGAGAGGGCTACATTGAACATAATGACCTTTCCTCTACCATTCCGAATTTTCGATGTATTCAAAGCTTCAGTTGACGACGAATCGAGAATCCCTGACGGATGACAGATATAGAGCACAGTCTTGTCAAGATGCAGTTACTTGCCAAATCCCTAATTTTTACCTAGACTGCCCCAGTGTGAGGTGCTCAATCTAGCGGGATGTAAATTCTCTTTTTTTTTTCAATGTCTCTAACTTTTGCCTGGATCGCCCTTTCGGGTTTTCAATCCACCGAGACGCTCCTTTTTGCCTAAGTCGCCCTTTGGGGTGTTCGACTTAGCGAGCTTTTGCTTTCTTTTTTTTTTGGTTTTAGGCGAAGTATTTCTTGACTGCATCGGGATTCACAGGACGAGTGAACTTCCATCCATTGTTGTAAGTGTCAAAACATTGCCTGAAAAGGCTCTCTTGTCAACATATGGACTTTCAGCTTGGGGGGTTCACTTGCCCCTGGAATCGGGCACGAAAGACAAGACTTTCTTGAGCACAAGGTCCCTCGGAACACACGAGACTTGACCTTCTTGTCGAATGCTTTCATCACTCTCTGCTGATGTAACTGACCATGACACATGGCAGTTGATCTCTTCTTTTCGATCGAATTCAGCATCAGTCAAACTTGGGACTTTGAGGGTGCTATTTCTCTTTTGTTTCTTTCTTTCTTTTTCTTTCTTTTGATTTTGATTTTGATTTTTTTCTTATTTTGCACCCTCCTCTTTTTTGTTTGTTTTAATGCCCCAGTTGGCTGTTCTGCTGATTCTCGAGATGCAGCTGAGTAATCTTCTTTTCTTGCTCAAGAAGTCGGGAAATACCGTCAGGAATCCCTTCAACATCATCTTCTTCCGCTTCGAATACAGGGAATTCAAAATTGGGAGATGACGTCTGATCATTATGTTCAATGGGTTTAAGAAACAACCTGCATAATGATTTAGAGATGAAAAGCTTTTTGAAAAACAAACAAGACAATCGTTATGCAGATGAAAAGATTGCTTTTATTCTTGTTTTTAGGGTCTTTTGTGATCACCAATTTCATGTAAAAAGCGAAAAGGGAAAACAAATGGAAAAACAAATGTTCAAACATGAATTTATTTGAATGAAAATATCATTGCACAAAATGTTGCCAACAATGTCATCACTTCTCCTTTTGGCATGGGAGAAGGGTTTTTAAACAAAGTGATTATTACTCTGACTTATGAACAACTGTAGGAACACCCACAGTGACCCAATTGTGATAGATCCCACCGGGGATGACAACCGTCAGTATCTCTTGCATCAGCAGCTTCTGTTTTCTGGACAACCCTTCTGAAGAAAAAGTCGGCGCCAGCCCAGGACTTGTTATCTTCAGGCTTGATTGTCACGGGGACCCAAATCTTCCAAGATCAGAATACCTGACCTCACAAGGTCCTGAACCTTCATCTTCAGCTGGAAACAACTATCCACATCATGACCAGGAGCACCCGAATGATACACACAATGTTGTTCAGGCCTATACCACCACCGAGGGTTGACGGGTATGGGCGGCGGGTCTCTGGGAGTAATCAAGTTTCGCTCTAACATAGAGGGATACAGTTCGGTGTAGGACGTGGGGATTGGATCAAAAATGATCTTCTTCCTCTCATTACTTGTATTGGCTTGATTTCCATTGTGAGGCTGGGAAGCCTGCTGCTGAGGACGATGTTGTTGATGCTGATACTGCTGAGTTGGTCTTCTCTGTTGCTGTTGAGTTGCTGGAATAGTCACAACAGCAGCCTGACGATTCTGTCCTCTGTTTGCACTCCTCCGACGGTGCACAGCATTTGTTTCACTCTCTCCCCTTTTGGGTGCCCTAGAGGATGGCTTCTTAGAACCGGAAGAAATTGAAGAGCCAGGATGGCGAACCGGAGCGCGGGTTGCTCTGACATTAATAGTCTCTGCAGCAAGAGGTTGTTCACTGATTCTGACCCCCCTCAATTCATCACTCACGCCATAATCATTGACGAGAATAGTGACAGCAACATTCTCATGAACGGGTACACCCACTGGTGAAGCACGGTGGACTGGTGGAATCACGGCTTCCAGTCTCTGGGCTAAGGCACGCAGCTCCTCTTGCCCCTGAATAACTCCTTGCATCATTGTCATGAACTGGGCCATGTTTGCCCTCATCTCAGCCAACTCTCCTTGAACCTGGTCCATAATCCTCTGATGATTGAGTCTGGTTGAGTAACGGTGCGGACGACGATCAACAATCCTGTCTCAGTCAGGAACCAAAGTGAGAAGTCCCTCCAAACACGTCTGTAATGCAAGATATGTGCATGATATGCATGATATGGGTACTATTTTGTCATGAATGATCCTGATAAAGGATATGCGCATGCAAATTTACTTTTTTCATGCATTATTATTTTTTTGAAAATAAATATGCTATGATGCAAATGATGTGAACATGACTGGTCAGGTTGTGCGTCTCAAGGCACAGGGTCAAAGCTTCGGCTTGAACTCTGATCACAAACATCTGAAACCCAAAGTCAATCTGATCAATTGGCATCTGAAACCAATCTGAGGAACCAAGTCACCATAAATCCGACTTGGGGAGTTCCGAAATAAACGAAACTGGAGATTACATCACTATCATCACAGGAACATCCACTGAACGGATGACAGCCAGCTCCTCTGAACAAGTACTCTCAAATTCAACCCGGGGATCCGAAATAAACGGAACCCGCTGATAAACCACGGACAGAACTCCGGCGTCCCAAAAATAAATGTCCATAATTCATAGTCACCGTCAGTACCGAGAGTCACCAACTGTACCTGTAATAATGATCAATCCCCCCCACTCACGGGTGTAGTCTAGGCCAGGGTAAGGTCGAGAGAAACACAGCATAAATAACCTTTCGCAGAATATCATCATATACACACCTGAAGTATGCAAAGACAATATCCCACCAGGGTCTGAACTGTTCGTGATATCAATGTTCCGCTGAGTGGCGCAATACCACC
This sequence comes from Lathyrus oleraceus, assembly GCF_024323335.1. NCBI lineage: Eukaryota > Viridiplantae > Streptophyta > Magnoliopsida > Fabales > Fabaceae > Lathyrus > Lathyrus oleraceus. Next base: position 116,859,611 of record NC_066585.1, read on the forward strand.
CGCTTCCCACGAATCACTCTATTCCTAAGCATCCTAGATTTCACTCATGGTCTGGGTATTGGACCTTTTACCTCAAGTGACTCCCACCCCCAAACAGAGAAATACAGACAGCACAGCAGATGATAATGAATGAATGCAAACATTGATGCAAACAATAAATGCAAATAATAAATGCACATATATACAATGAATGCAATAAATAACAGCAAAAAGCAACCAAAGCCCTAACCTAGAGAGCGCTAGGAGAGACTCGCTCAGGGAAGATGGACCAGCAGAGGTCAACTTCTAATAGTTCCCCAGCAGAGTCGCCAGCTGTCGCATTACGCGAAAAACCGGCGGGAGAACAAGAACAACAGAGCTGCCACCGTGCGTTATTTATCCCAAAAGAGGGAAAGGAAACGCTCAGAGTAAACCTGGAAAAGACATGGTCTCGCGACCAAAGAGAATGGGATCGGGAGTCGGTTATGCGAAGGGAAGGTATTAGCACCCCTACGCATCCGTCGTACTCGACGGGATCCACGCACAAAAGGAAGGATAAATGGTTGCTAAAACGCTGCTCACACACACACACACTGGCTGAAAGAGACACAGAAAACAGACAAGACTGACTCGGCAGGATATCGGATCCTGGGCCTACTTAGTCTATCAAGCATAGACATCAGAGTCGAAGTAGTTCGGAACGGGGAAACGACACATGCTCGCTAGGATGTCGCATCCTGTGCATACGTATCTCCTTTGGACGAAGAAGAATCAGAGCATTCGTAGCTCGGCTAACACGCACACAAACAAACACAGGCAAAGGCAAACGTGGAGCCTGAATGCCAATCACTGGACTTACATCAGCATCCAAACCAAAACACACACAAAGAGGCAAACGTGGAGCCCGACTGCCAATCACTGGACTTACGTCGGCATCCGAACCAAAACAAACCCACACTGGAACCCGAATGCCACTCGATGGACTTACATCAGCTTCCAAGCACACAACAACACAACAATTTAATAGGGAGTCGGGGACTCGAGCCTATAACTGTCAAACACACACAAAAAGAAAAAAAAAAACGCCCGGAGAGATCAGCTCATCTCCTGCCTACGTACCTCATCTGGTATGAGGATCAGGGCGACGTAGTTCCCCTACGGAGGGAAAAAGGACTAGCCTAACCAGATAACAGAGGGAGACACAACACTAGGGAGACTACGACTCGAGCCTAGATGTTGTCATGCAAAGTCGTCCCTAAGTTAAGGTTTCTAGCTAACTTGCACAGGAAGAAGAAGGGTCTCGATTGCAACTAGGGAAAGAGAAAGGGGAGGTCTCAATCGCAACGAGGGCGAGAGAAGAGAATTAGTGTTAGTTGTTAGTCAAACTCGACAAGACATCGCATCTTGTGCCTACGTATCTCATCTGGACATGAGAATCAGAGTTGCCGTAGTTCGGCTAAACTATTCCCGTTGGTTTGTGTTTTTTAAGTGGACAACGTCACTGCGCAATCTACCTGATGCTCGACCTTTGGAGACTTACTCACCTGTAGTAGAAGGAGCTAACGTATCCTTAAGAGGGGATAATGTTTGTTTGTGTTTTAGGAAAGCTCAAGCAAGAAAGGAAGTCCTATACGAAGGAACCGTGCTACCTTAATTGACATGCAAACGAGACTACGCGGAGTCTAGCAAACCTAGGGGATACAATCACACCACACAAGCACATACAGCATGAAATAAACACACCAACAAGGGGCTCAAACATCAAGGCTAGGTTTTAGTCGAGGGGTCATATCAACCTCAATAAACAAACCACTGGCACTGGGTAGTGTTAGCTCTTAACCTTGCCATTGAGGGGCTAAGGTGAAGCAGATGAAAGGTGAGTGAAGATGAGACTTCACAGCTCTTATCCCTGGCCTGGGAGAGCTTAAGACAAGAATGTGTGGGTTCAGAAAGTGGGAACCCTTCTACACATTTAAAACTGACTCAACTGTACAATTGTACAAGATCTTGGGTTTGTATCTGCAATGCATCAACACAGTGGTGTGAGCAAAGCAGATGACACACAGAATAGCAGGGGATAGGTTGCATATCCCTTGGGTTCTGCCAATTGCCTCTTCACTTAGGAGGTCTTTGAATATGTACAGGGACAAAATTAAACATACACAAGCATTGCCTCTTAAGGAGGACTTCAGACAGTTGCCTGGCCAAGTAACAGGCCAGGTCTTCCAGACTACATGAAGTAAAGAAGTTATACCTCAATGCAAATTGCTTATCAAGCAAAGCAAAGCAAAGTTCACAAGGAACTAAAAGCAACTAAAGTACCTGAAATCAGTCAAGCACAGTTAGTATACAAGTCAAAGTTAAATCAGAATGAAACAAAAGGTTAACAGTCAACACAAGCAGATAAATGTGCAATGCACAAGGTTCAAGGCATGTGAGCCAAGCAACCTACAAAACAATAGATTAGTCATGATAAACAAGCACACTCAATCAATTTGTATTGGTCTCATCGGGTAATTGTTGCTTAACCTGAAAAAATGAGCTCAAACATGAGTAACAGGACCACTAGGACAAGCCTAGGGTCAAAAGGGGATAAGAAAGTCAAAACAGCAAGTGGAATCCAATCAAAATCATATTCAAACAATCAAGAAACAAACTCAATTGGTTCCACAATCATATCAATCATCATCATCATTTCATAAGCAAAAGAAGTCAAAGCATGGCATATGGAAGCTCATAGAAGTCAACAGCAAGACTCAACTCAAAACCAATCATAAACAAATCCAAAAATCATCAAATAAATTATGGTCAAACATAATCCAAAGCATGGTAAGCATTTCAAATTTCAGCTCAATTGGACAAGTAGAAGGTGGTCAATGAAAATCAGAAAGGCAAGGCAATTTTAAGCATGCTCAAAGAAGTCAACCAAATATGTATCAACTTGAAAAAACCATAAATCAGTGATAGCATATGAGAAATGAATGGGATCAAAACCATGGCAAAGCTTAAGATGTCTACTGATCACATATCAAATTTCATGTCCATCCAATAAAGTATGAGAATTTCACAAATGAAATGGGAACATGTGTCACAAAACGTCAACATAAGACCAAACAGGGGAGAAAAATCTCAAACAATTAGGAAATGCCACAAATAATTCCAAGAAAAATCACATGTAAACTAGACATACTCAAGTACATTCATGCAAAAATCCAATCCAATTTGAGGTCAAGAGACATGGTATTGAAAATCATCGAGTTGCACATCAATGGTGTGACACAAATTGTCACACCCTACTTCAGAAAATCATAACTCACAAACCATAAATGATAAATTCACAAACTCTAAACCAAAATCACCATGAATGTGTCTAGTTTAAGCACAAAAAATTTCAAAGCTATTGGACAAAGCATCATCATTTCACAATTAATTTGGCAAAGTGTACAAAGATGGACACATGAACAAAACCCTAGCTCAATTAAAAAATACGCACGTGCACTATTTGAATAAAAATTCTCATAAAAAACTAGATGAAGAATGGAGAACAATGCAAAAAATCCCATCTCAATTGGATCATCTTTTAATTATTTATGAATTTTGAAAATTGTAAAGAAATTGGAACAAAAAAAAAATTGAAACAAATGACAAATGATTATTTAATAATTATTAAAAAAGAAGAAAAACACTCGCTGAGCATGAAGCTTCAGCGCTTCATTAAATGGGATTTTTCAACATCCCAGTCAACAGTGCGCGGACCAATGAGGTGATGGCATGGCAGTGCATTGGCAGTAAAGCAAGCATATCAAAATCATACTCTAGGCCAGTACATGCGGTACGTAAATTAACACCAAGTCACTAGCTAATGCCTGGCCACTGTAGCAATCTGGAAATAATTTAAGAGAAAGACTTGAAATTAAAAGGGTGAACAGCCAATCACTAATCCTAGGTGGCGGTGGGACCAAGTCAAACATGCCTCATCCAATGATTCCGCTCGCATGGTACAGCAACAGCATAACAGTGGACAAATCTCATGACCAATTAAAATATTTCTTTAAAAAACATCATGCACAGCGAAAATCAATTTTAAAAGATCCAAAACCTGCTAATGCAACAGTACCGCCTCCCTCCTCACACTTCATGCAGGAACAGCGAAACTTCCATGGATTCAAAAAACCAAAAATCACAGAACTTCGAATTGAAACCATCATCGCGTAGGTTCAACATTGTACATTCATAATACATGAACATTCCATCGAGAAAACAACAAACAAATGTGAATCAAAGGAAAAACAAATCCATGACAAAACTTTAAAAGCCTATAACTATCTCATTTTAGCACGAAAACTAACGGTTCAAAGCTCATTTTCAACAGCATTACAAGACCTACAATTATCATACAATCAATTTAAGAAAGGAGAAACTTGAGTTCTGACCTCTTGAAGCAAACAGAGTTGGAATCGATGGATTTAGTCCTTGCAAAGCACAAAAAGATCTTCTCCAGTACTTGTATGGATGAAAGAATGAAGAGACGAAGTTCAAATGTACACGATGTCGCTCAAATCCGCAGCTGCCATGGAAATGTTCTTGGTGAAACAGAGCTCGAGGATGCTATTACAGCTGGAGATTCAAGCTTGAAAAGTGCTCCAAATGGTGAGTAGTGATGAAGCAAGCAAAGGCCAGGTCGAGTTCTTGAGGTTTGTTGACAGAGTTTTCACAAATGGAAGAAAATGAAATTGAGAGAAAGTGAGAAAATCTGTCTTGAGCGCGGCTGCTAGGGTTGCAAATGAGCAGAAAAAATGATATATATTGGCTGTTTAAGGTGCTCAGTAGGATTGCTAATCACAATTAGCTTAAATGAATCAATTTTTATCATTTGCTAAAATTCCACCAAGTTGGTAATGGGGTGTAAGTCTGCACGAAATGGGCTTTGTAACATGTCAAAATCAACATTTCAGAACTTATTCAAATGGCAAAGTGGATTGGAAATGGTTATTTCAAAAAGTCAAATTTCCACTTCACTTAAAATTAATTCAAGTAGGTCAAAAAATGTCATTTTGATCTATGATGTTTTGGTGCATGAGGGTTACATATTTGGAAAGAGGAGGTCAAATGTGACTTGTTGCAAAAAACCCCACCCAAATTGGTCAAATGGTTTGAGAGATATGGCCTTTTGAAGTTCAAAAATTTCTGAAAATGATTTGATCATAACTTGCCAACCATACATGGGAATTGAGTGTTCTTGGAATTTTTGGAAATGGAAGAACAAGATCTTCAACTTTCATGTTGGGCAAAAATTCATTTGAAGCTTATATCATGATGTAAGTTTGAGGATCAAGACTTTCCATTTTTGGCAAATTCCAATTACAAGTCAACTTTCTATTTTTGGAAATTTCCTGTCTGGCTTCAAATTCTTCCATGATGATGTTTGACATGATATATGAGGCCTATTTGAACATGAATGAGCCCTCTCAAACCAAATCCCACCATCAAAACCATAAAATCAGGCACAGTTGACTATGGTTGACTTTTTAGGGTTTCTGGCAAACTGTGCATTGACTGATGACTTCTGAACATCCAATGCTTGACCAAACCACTTCCAAGGGACCCCTAGGTCATGTGAACATGTTGGACCAACCCTAGGGCCTTGGCTCAATGGAGATTGTACTTGCTTGATTGATTGACTGATCTCCTGATCAGTTTGACCTAATTCTTCTGATGATCTTGCACTTGAGGCAAAAGGGACAATGCAATGCTATGCAGTGGACTATGTTATGTTATGACCTAATGTGAGAATGTATGTACAATGATAGGTGCAAATTTGAGGTGCTACACACAGGGATAACCATGGTCTGAACACCACACATCCGCTGGGGATTATATTTCTTTTTGATTTTCTTGAACCCCGAAAAATTTTCTGATGATTTCTCCCTTTTTTTTTTATTTTCTTGAACCCCAAAATTTCTTTTTTGCGCAAATGATCCCCGATCACTGCATTTGAACCCCGTTCTCCTGTTTGCCAAAATAATGAACCCCATTCTCCAATTTGAACCCCAGTCGCCTGACGATAACTTGTGATCGCCATTGTGAACCCCATCTCCAGAAAACACCTCGTGTCTCCTTTTCTCCATTTGGACCCCGCTCTCCAGAAAATGCCTCAACACTTCCCTTTCTCCATTTGAACCCCGATCTCCAGAAAATATCGCAACATTTCCTTTTCTCCATTTGAACCCCGTTCTCCCATCTCTCGTGATAATTCCGCTGGAAATGACGGAAATAACACCAAACACCACTCTGAGGGCGACATATCAGAGGGTACACCTTCACAAAAGGAAGGTAACATGTGCATCTCTTCATCCGAAGACACCTATAACGACCTCCATTGGACTCCGCCAAAGTCTAAGGTGACACATGAACAGAAGACCATCCTGAGGACCTCATCCCGGATAAAATCTTCATCTCCAATCTCCATTTGAACCCCAGAAAATGCCTCAACACTTCCTTTTCTCCAGTTGAACCCCGAAAATCGCGCTGATCGCGTAACGTCCTTCGATTTCACTTCCATCTCCGCCCGACGGAAAAAATTTCATCCAGTATCGCACTACTGGAGAACACTGTTGATCTGACATCATGATGTTAAACTCCTCAGAGCGAACATCTTCACCATCCGGCGAAACAAAAATTTCAAGCGGTAACCACGGCTTGAATCGCGCTGATCGCGTCCCCTTTCCATCTCTGTCCGACGGAAAAACTTCCCTCCGGTATCGCACTACTGGGGAATACCTTTGATTAAATCATGAGGCTAAACTCCTCGGAATAACACCTCTTCACCTTTGGGCAAAACCACTCCTCAAACAACAACCACGGTTTGAGACTAGCTTTATGCTTGCAATATGATGTATGATTGATTTTTCTGCGTAATGCTCCATAATCATGGAAATGCTACGCTCTTTATTATTTTTCTAGGCAACATGCTATGCTTACTCTACATGATGAATGCATAAAAGGCATCCCCCTCAAGGGATTCTGCTGGGGAGCACGAGACACTCCGTTGAGGAACTCGTCAATACTCCGATCTCCACCCCGCTGGGGAATAGCACTGCTGCTGCTGGAAAAGGTAACCCTTGCTGGGAAAGAACCTCCTTTGCACCCAATCCGCTCGGGAAACTGCTGGAGATAAGAACCACCAACACTCTGTGGGGATACAACAGTCTTTGACTTGCTGAGGATATCAATCCCGACTCTGCTTGGAGAAACCCTCACAGATATCTGGCAACTTCACTGGGGAAATGCTCACAGATAGCTCTGCTGGGAAACAGCAACCTCCAGGCCTGGCGACTGGGGAAGCATCGATCTGACACCTGCTGGGGATAACCATCCTGACCCTGCTAGGGAAGCGAATGCCACTCCGCTGGGGATAACCCATGCAATCCATAGGTAGAATCAACTCGGCTGGGGATGCAGATATTAGTCTGCTACGGAAACTCATCCATTCCACCGGTAGGATGAACACTGCTGGAGATATATTTCATTGAAACCCGCTCCACTCGGGGAATAGCAACTTTCAGACCTGGCTGTTAAGGAAACACCATCTTAACCTGCCGGGGATAACCAACCTGACTCGGCTAGAGGAACCATAGACCTTGGATCTAAAACCTGCTGGGAGTTAGTCCTCTGATTCCGCTTGGGGACTATGCAGGGGAAATGAGAAAAGTTGGTACAGAACACCCGTCGACTTGTCGAACCATAGTATCCGCCTCCCAATCTCGTATCAGCTTTCCACCCTTTTGAGAATTCCCAGACTTGTCTGGCCCTTTTCTGCTCCATCATCTCGTATTCCCAATCACTCCGCGCTCGACGGAAAGCGAACTCCTGGGACTTATACAGAAATTTCAATTTTCCGACTTTGAAGAGTCTTCTTGATTATCATTCAAGGATCGTCGTACGTCCTTCGTCGTCTCTTCATCATCCCCTCATTCGTTCCTGATCGGACCCTGCGGGGAATTTCTGCAGACTTTCCAGTCTTCCGACTTTGAAGAGTCTTCTTGATTACCATCAAGGATCGTCGTACGTCTCAACGTCTTCGCCATTCTCTAACTCGCCTGTCCCTGATTGGACTCTCATGGGGATTTGTTATAAAGCTTCCACATCACAACCTGCAAGTGAGTGAAAATACCTAACAGTACCTGCAAAAGAGATCGTTAGATAAAACCGTGCCCCAGGCGTGTCAAGATTTCAACACTTGGGTCACTCAACCTTCCGAATAAGATTTCAAGCTTTCAATCTTATAAACATGCATTGGAAAGGACCTGTATGTCTTAAAATGCAAGATTCTTTATCAAAAATATCTGGATGTTTTTGCAATCAAAGCGGTAATGAAAAACAAAAACAAAAGTATTTGACTGAATATGCATTTTATTGATTGGAAAAGTGTGGCTCAAAACCGAGCAATACAAAGGAAGCAATTCCTGAAAAGAGGTAATTGCGCACAAAAGGAAAAATCTATCCTAATGGCAATGTGAAACCCGTGATCTCATCGAGTTCCAACTCGGTTACACCCCATATGTCCTCAGACTCTCCATGCTTTCTGCCTTCTGAACAAGACGCTTCTGACTGATCCCCACCGGGTATTATCCATGATGCTTTAACCAAAGCGCAAACGATCATGCGGGACGCAGTTGTTCGTTTCAATCCCTCTTTTGCCTGGACCGCCCTCTCGGGTTTTCAGTCCACCGGGATACCCATTTTTGCCCAAGTCGCCTTTTCAGGTTTTCGACTTGCCGGGTGTACAGTTTTCTTTTATCCCTAATTTTTGCCCGAACCTTTTCATTCTGTTTTTTTTTGGTTCGCCGGGATGCCCATTTTTGCCTGGACTATTTTATTCTTTTTGTCCAGCGGGTCTCTTTTTTCACGAAGTATTTTTTAACTGCGTCCGCATCTGTAGGGGATGGAAAATCCTCGCCATCCATGGTCGTTAACAACAAGGCTCCTCCAGAGAAAACCTTCTTGACCACGAATGGACCTTCATAATTCGGTGTCCATTTGCCCCTTCGATCGTTTTGAGGAGGAAGGATCCTTTTCAGCACCATATCACCCACGCGATATACCCGCGGTCGTACCTTTTGGTCAAAAGCACGCTTCATCCGCTGTTGGTACAAATGCCCATGACAGATGGCTGCCAACCTTTTTTCTTCAATCAGGCTTAACTCTTCATACCGGGTCCTTACCCATTCAGCCTCTTGCAATTTCACGTCCATCAGGACTCTCAAAGAGGGAATCTGAACCTCAACCGGTAACACGACTTCCATCCCATATACCAATGAGAAAGGCGTTGCCCCAGTAGGCGCACCGAGGTTCAATACCCATGATACCAGCTTCACACTTGCCCATACTGTCGGTGCATTCGAATGCTAACCTGGAAACGAAGGGAACATGGGATCCCTTTGGCGTAACCAAAGCACTAACTCGTCCACATTAACCCCATCAGACATCAGAATCCGTTCGGATTCGGGGTACGGCCCCTCCTCCGGGATCGGTTACTCTCAATCTTTCGATTAAAGTACCTCGAGATGTTCTCATCAGGGAACTCAAACTTCATCGGTTGATGACCCCCAATGGGTTGTGGAGCGATGTAATCAGACAATACACCCCTTGATTGCTTTCCGAGAGTATCTCAAATCAGTCAACATTCTTTTGCTCTTTTGCAACCCGTCCGGTTAATGCTGGCTTCTCAGATATGTACTTGATCAGATCCATCTTGAAATCCACAAAGTGATATGAACCAGCACATACTGTCTCAGTCGGCGAGCAGCCTATGCCAAAGTACATCAAGTTTTCTCGAACAGTGAATGTACTGTTTCGTAGTCGGCAAACTTTTTGCTAAGGTAAATTGCATGCTCTTTTCGACAAGACTCGTCATGCTGACCCAATACACCTCGTAGACCCCTCGAGGCCTGTCAAGTACCAGATTAACAGTTGTTCCTTCCATGAGAGACATCAGAATCAGAGGTTCCTGCAACTCATTCTTTTATTTCTCGATGCCCCTTGGCAATCATTATTTCACCTGACCGTTTGATCTCTTTTTTTCAACAGCTTGAGTATAGGTTCACACGTGGCTGTTAGATGAGATGTGAACCATGACATGTAGTTCAATCTACCTAATAGTCCACGAACCTCTTTCTTCCTCCGGTTCAGGCGTTTTTTTTTTTTTTTTTTTAAGTAAGATCAACCTCGATTCCTCTCTTACAATGAACCCCAACATCTTACCGGATCGCACTCTGATAGTGCACTTATATGAATTCAACCTCAGTTTGAATTGTCTCAACTGGTCCATTCAGCTTGGCCAGATCTACCAGATGCCCCTCTCCTACTTGGGACTTTGCTATCATGTCATAGCATAGCATTCAACTTCATGATGAATCATATCATGAAACAAAGTCACCATGGCTCTCTGATACAGGCACTGGCGTTCTGCTTCTTTAGAGGACAATCTTCTCTCCATGGCAGCTTGTGCACAGTGACATCGGTATCCGACCCTGGCATATCCTGACATGACCAGGCGAAGGTATCCACATGTCCCTTCAACAGGACTGCCATGCTGCTCTCGACTCGCCTCTGAAGCGGCCCCAATTTTTTTCCTTCCTGACCTCGGCGGTGCTTGGAATAACAATCTCGAATCGCTCCTCGTGCGGATGAATCACCTTCTCCTCTTGTTTAAACAACCTGGCTAATTCCAGCAGATCACAATCTTCTTCGCCTTCTTCTTTGGCATGATAGATCGGATTGTCGAAGTCATATGAGGTGTAACCAAATTGTTGTCAATGAGATCCGACGAATTATTTTTCGAAGTCGGGACAAGACAAATCAAAAAGGAAAAAGAAAGAAAACCAACATTGCCATTTTTATTTGTTTTTAAACTGCAAAAATAAATGAAAAACAGGGAACACCGCTTTTTGACTGAAAAACATCCATTTATTAATGATGCAGAAATGTTGCAAATTATGAACATGAGGTGGCCCTTACAATGAACCATTACGTGTCGGGCAACACGTATGGCTTTCATGCAAATAAACTGAAAACAAGAAATTATTACTCTTCAGGATGAGTGATAGTGCTGATCTTTTTAAGCCTTCCAGTTCCCTGGTACGCACGCTTTTATCCACGACTCTAGTTCACCGTCACTGTCAGTCTCTTCCCCCACCACACAGACGTGATCTGAATTTCTAGCAATTACACCCCCCATCACCTGACCCTGTACTGGCATGGGATCGGCATTAACATTCCATGATGGCGCAAAACTAAGGGCCTTGGAATCCACCAGGTCTTGGACAACATTCTTGAATGCTCTACAGCCCTCAATGTTATGCCCCGGTGTTCCAGAATGGAATTCACACTGGGCGTTCTCATCATAGTTAGGAGGCCTCTGATCTGATCTCATCGGAACCATCGCCCTTGGCTGAACCAACCCAAGATCCATCAACTTTTTGAACAGAACAGCGTATGTCACGGGTGGCTTGTCAAAATGGCGATCGACCCCCTTTCCTCTCACTTGATACCCAGCTCTCTGTTGAAGTGGCTGACGTTGTTGTCGGACTGACTGATTACCAGCAGGGATGGTTACCGCAGCAGTGTGCTGGTAGTAACGATCCCTACCACGTCCTCTCTGGGCATGCACAGACACAGCACTCGCGCCATCCTCCTTCTTAGGCTGACCATCACCAAAGGATTTCTTCGGTCCAGACGACGAAGCGTTTCCTTGCATGTTCCCCATCTTCAGCCAGTCTTCAATCTTCCCCACCTTCTCGGCAATTTCTTTCTGCCCTAAGGCGAACTCTCGCATGACATTGATCAGCTCTCCCATCTTCTCTTTCAGCTCGAGAATGTCGGCGTTAGGCGGATTCATCATTCCTGTGTCAATCAAACAGGTTAGAAACTGATACCTGCAAAACAGAAGGCAAGTTATTATGATCATGCATGAATGCAATGTCCATCCACATGAGGGACACTTTGTCTCTTGATCCTGGCTTCATCGAGACATATAATAATTCAGCGGCAACATTCTGACATTCAGCATTTGATTCCCTTATACAGATCAGAGATACATGATTTAGCAAAATACCCCCAACCATGTGTGTGCTTGTGTGAGTGCATACGGTAAAGCAAATAAAGCTTGAAGATCAATCACTGCATGAAAATAACCATCACATAGCAAAGTGCACAATAAGTGCCATAGTCATACATCACAGCTGATATAAATCAAATACAGTTCCCCAGAATCGACAAGGAAATACAAGCAAATGGATTCCGTCAACAGGCCTGACGGTAATCCCCAAAAATGAAAGGCTAGCCTGATGAGGGTCTCACAGATGGCCCTATATCATCACCCATCCTCGCGAACTCTGCGGCGAACCTGAGCTCGGTGTTCTCCTGCTGTAATCTCCCCACTTCCTTCTGGTGAATCTTCATCTGCCTGAAGTAATGATCTCTCTCAGTAATGTAATGATCTCTCTTGGCGATGATCTTCGCTTTCTCCGCTTCCCACTCTGCAGCAAGGACTCTGGCTCTAGCATCTCTCTGATCCTTCACGAGAATCTGCCTCCTCTTCTCATCTTCAATGACCTTTGAAGCTCTAGCCAATCTCTCCTTAGTGATATCATGCTCCTTGTTGGATGACGCTAAGGCTTGGCTGATCTTCCCATAATAGGCAGTATACATCTCAAAGCGCTTTGCTTCCAGGGCATGTCGCTTGTCTTGATCCCCCATCTTCACTCTAATCTCCTGGTTGGCCGTCTGAATTCGAGCAACACTCATCTCCAATTCTGCTTTCTCTGTAAGCAACTGATCTCTGGCCCTCTTCATCTCGAGGAATTCTTCCATACTGACTGAAGAACGCGGACCCTCAATCATAGGACACCAAGGATCACCTCCCGGAAATGGTAGAAGTGTGAGCTCTATCCTCTTCCGCAACCAATCATCAAATAGAGGAAAAGACCGGCTATTGACCTTGCCGAAAGGAACCTTTCCTTTCCTCTGAATGTTACGCCATGACCCAGACACTTGCATCAACTTGGCCTGATCGCCCTCAGCTGAGAAGTAAAAGGACTCCTGAATCTCTCGCTCGAGAGGAGGAACCTCCATGGCAAACCCCATCTGTCTCCTAAGAAGCATCGGGTTGTAATTAATGCAACCCTGAACCCCTATGAGAGGCACATTGGGAAATCTCCCACAGCTATATATGAAATCCCGTCCAGCCATACCATTATGAGTCCAAGCAATGTCATCAGCCCGCAAACCCATCAATCTGACAGACCACTTGACCGTAGAATCAATATGAGCAAAAGCACCTCGGGAAGGCAAATATCCCATAAACCACCGGAATAGCAACTGAGCACAGCACCGGATCAAACCCCCACGCCTCTTCTCGTTCCTGTTATGAACCGAGTAATAGACATCTCCGATCAGAGTAGGAATAGGGTTCCCCTGTATAAATAATCTGATGGCATTATGGTCCACAAAACTCTTCTGATTAGGAAACAAGATGACACCATAAATGCTCACAGTAATCAAGGCACAAACCGTCTTCCACTTACCCACTGCAGCATGTTCCTTGGCTTTTGCCTCCAAGAAACTCAAATGAAAACCGGGTAATTTCCCCTTTTCCTTCAAACCCTCCTTAGTCATTTCTGGACTCAAATAAAGAGCACGAGAAATCCCAAGGACGTCAGGCTCTCTCCTAATAGCACAGAAAGGAATCTGATCGCGGATCTGAACACCCAGGATGCTAGCATAATCCTCCATCAGAGGTCCCAACAAATAGTCCGGAAATACAAAGCATCTCAGCCCCGGGTCATAAAACTGGAGAAGAGTATGAATGGCGCTCCTGTCGCTGTCTGTGAGTCTGAAAACCATCTTCAGTATACTACCGTATGACTCTCTGAACATCCCCACATGGTCGGGCGTAATCAATGCAATCATATCTCTCAACTCATCAATCTCTGGGTTGAAGAAACTGTAGGCAACATCATGCTTCAAACCGGTTCTCATCTCTAAGCAGAAATCTCTCAACCAGGATCTCGATCCAAAATGTCCCTGCATATGGATAAACATATGTTAGATGCAGGTAAATGCAAGATGTAATGATGCTGATGAATGAATGCAATGCATTGCCATCCTCCAAGCCATCTGATCATCTGTTGCTCTGAACCACAACCCGGATCTCTGAACTGATCACAACCATCTGAAGGAGAATGTAACCACAAATCCGCCTCAAGGGTTCCGAAATAAACGGAAGACAGATACATCATCATCATCATCTGACAATCTCTGAACAGATACCCACAACCATCTGAATCGGCCCGGGGAATCCTGAAATAAACGGATCCCCACTAATAAATAACTCGGACAACATTTCGGCGCCTCTGAAATAAACGGCCATAAATCCGACTTATAAATAGGACTCTGATCAACTGAACCAAAAGTCACCATCTGAGTCACCATCTGAACATGCATCTGAAAGAATCACCCTCCCCTTACAGGTAAATTCTAATCAGGTCACCCTAAGGCGGATAATAGTCTCGACAATCGGGCAGAGATACTCAATGGGTTTGCCCTTTCGGGTGTGCCATTGTAGCTCTCCTGAGATCGTCTAAACCAAAGATCCGGGAAATGATCGGTCACCAGAGTCAATAGCCCAGAAGAGATAACTAAACCAAAGTGGAGTATTCCACAATGGAAAGCTCTCCAATGAACCTCGTCCGGCTTGTGGTATGTCACGTTGCAACAATATGCTAATAAAGCAAATGAGGAACGTGAGACCACACTAATCCTAGGTGTACACTCGGGCCTGGGTTTTAGCCCCACTCAGAACACCCACCCCAACAGAGGAACCACCTGCACAGAGGACGGCAACATGATAGTATGATGCATGCAAATATTTATGCAAATATATACACTGTTAGAATAATAAATGCAATAAATACAGCAAAACAAGCAACCTAAACTATCCTAGAACGCTAGGAGAGACTCGCTTAGGAAAGATGGACCAGCACAAGTCAACATCTCTAATCCCCAGCAGAGTCGCCAGCTGTCGCATCCGCGAAAAACAACCGGCGGGCTAAAACAAAAACAACACAGAGCCGCCACTGCGCGTTATTTATCCCAAGATAGGGAAAGGAAACGCTCATAGAAACCTGGAAAAAGCATGGTCTCGCGACCAAAGAGAAAGGGTAAGGGAGTCGGTTACGCAAGGGGAAGGTATTAGCACCCCTCACGTCCGTCGTACTCGACGGGATCCACGCTCTAAGAAAAGAAAAGGTTGCTAAAACATCACACACACACACACCGAAGACAACACAGGTGGGGTTAAGAGGAAGAGAGGGCTCGCTAGGATATCGCATCCTATGCCTACGTATCTCGTCTAGAATGAGAATCAGAGCTGCCGTAGTTCGGCTCACGCACGCCAAACAAGCAAACACAAACACAGGCAAACATGGAGCCTGAATGCCAATCACTAGACTTACATCAGCATCCGAACCAAAACACACACACAAGAAGATTAACAAGCAAATGCACACAAAAAGAAAAAAAAAGTGCCCGGAGAGACCTCGCACGGTCTCCTGCCTACATACCTCGTCTGGAACGAGGATCAGGGCGATGTAGTTCCCCTGAAAGGGAAAGAAATTCTAGCCAGAAACCAAGGGGAGACACACTACTAGGGAGCTGGACTCGAGCCTAGTGTTATCATGCATCATTGCCCTATGTTGTGGTTTCTACCTACTTGCACAACAGCAAACTAATCCTATCCAGGAAGAAAGCAAGCATGCAAGCATCAATCAAAATAAAACAAACATTTCACATAGCACACACTATATCCAGTCAAGTGAGGCTCAAACAAGGGTGGACTGCCGAGGCAAGTCATCTGTACAAGGTAGTATTCGCTCTTAACCCTGACATTGAGAGTCAGGGTGAAGCAGATGAAAGGTGAGTGAAGATTAGACTTCACAGCTCTTATCCCTGGCCAGGGAGAGCTTCAGACAAAGGAGCGTGGGTCCAGAATGGAGGGACCCTTCTACGCTCAAGACTCTGACACAACTGTACAAAGTACAAGATCTTGGGTTTGTGTCCCAATGCATCAACACAGTGGTGTGAGCAGAGGGACGACTCAACAGAATAGCGGGGGATAGATTGCATATCCCTTGGGTTCCGCCAATTGCCTCATAGAGGTCTTTACCTGCTTGGCACAAAAGTAAACAATCACAAACATCGCCTCTTAAGGAGGACTTCAGACAGTTGCCTGGCCAGGTAACAGGCCAGGTCTTCCAGACTACATGAAGACAAGAGAGTCTACCTCAACTGGTTTATAAAACCAAGCAGCAGCAAGCAAGTTCTTAAAGAACTGTAAGCGACTAAATGTACCTGAAATCAATCAAGTATCATCAGTACTCAGACAAACCAACAATAAACAGCAAAAGTCAATCTATACAGACAACACAAGTTAATGCACATAAGTGCAAGCCATGAGCTCAAGCTCAAGCATCAAACCCTACAACACAAAACCAATGTTAGTTGATAACATCAAACAAACTCAATTTATAACTTGCATTGTTCTCCTTATGCCTTTTGCATTTCAACCTGAAAATCCAAACCAAATGTGAGAAACTAGACCACTAGGCCAAGCCTAGGGTCCAAAGGAGATAAAAAATCCTAAACAGCAAGTGAAAATTATCCAAAATCACATTCAAACAAATTAGAAGCAAATGCAATTGGTCCCATGCTCATATCAATCACCATTATCATTTCATGCCCAAAAGAACATCAATCATGCAATTTGCAACTCCAAATGACCAAACAGAATGACTTCAATCAAATTCATATCAAAACAATTCAATTAATTCCACAAAAATTCACACCTAAACAGAACATATTCAATGTATAGCATGTCAATTTTCAGTTCAATTGGACAAAAGGAAGTAGGGCAATGAAAATCAAGAAGTCCAGACACATTTATACAAGCCAAAACAAGACATCCAAACAAGCATTAACTTCCATAAATCATAAAACAGTGACAACAATTAAGAAATGAATGGGATCAAAACCACAATGTCCTATGATATGTCTACAATCCACTTACCAAATTTCACATTCATCCAGTACACCATGAGAATTTCACAAATGAATTACCAACATGTGTCACACAATGTCACCAAATGAACCAACAGAGAAGAAAATTATCAATCAATTAGAAAATGACATCAAAAATTCCAGAACAAATCACATGTGATCTCAACATATATATGATCATTCATGCAAAAAATTGGAGCAATTCAACATTCCTAAGCCAGGCAAATAAAATCATGAAGTTGACCTAGCTTGGTGTGACACAAATTGTCACACCTCTAATCAAAAAATCATATATAATCAACCAAGTATCCAAAAATCACAAACTCTACATGAAAATCACCATCAATGAGTCCAGAACAAGCACAAAAATTTTCATCCATTTCTTTAAAGGTATCATCATTTCATGAAGGATTTGGCAAAACATACATAAATGTGACACATTCAACAAACCCTAGGTCAATTAAATTTCCACACGTGCAAAAATTTCACAAAAATCATAATTAAACTCTTCACATTATCATGAGAACAATGCAAAAAATTTCACAAAATTTGGATGAAAAATGAAGCCTCTATGAATTTTCTAAGATCATGTAATCAAATGAAATAACCAAAGAAAATGAAAATGAAATAATATCTAATTAAATAGGACCAGTGGCATAAGCGTAATATTAAAGTCCAGGCGCAAAACGACGCCGTTTCAAACAGATTGCATGGCAAAGCGTGATTCGCTGGTTTGGGCGGTAAACACAATTTTCAAACGCAGGCAATGGATTCGAAGATCAAAACGCGTTACACAGGTTCTTCACCAAACACGAATTTCCAGATTTTGATGAACATCAAATCTCAACCAAATGCTACAATCTTATAGTCAAAAGAACCGTCTCTCTTCCTAGATCACGAATATGCTAATGATTTCTCCTAATTCTAACCATGGCGAAGGGATCGAGCAAATTAAGTTATGAACACAAACATTCAAATCGTGATATCTCTCTCCACAGTTAACCAATTCACAAACCAAGCATAGCATGTTGATCTATGATGAACGAACTACAAAACGCATATGATAATTTAAGAAATGATGAGATTCGAAAATTGACCTTGTGTTAATGGCAGTTGTTGTTCTTGATGCTTTCGCGTGCAATTTTCCAAAACAGATCGAGGTTGATGTATAGGAAGATGAATGCCACTCGTGCCTTAGCTCAAAGATGCTTCAGTTGGAAGAATCATCAAGTTGCCATTGTTGTGCACATTATGAACAGTTGCGATCCTTGAGGTTTCTTGCATGGATTCACCAAAACAGTTGGAGATTGATGTTCATGGAGCACGAACCAAAAAGAATTGTTCAATTTGGTGAAGAATTGATGAAGTTTTGATCAAAAATTGCTTGATGAAATTTGAGAGAAAATGGAGAAAATGGAGGGAAAATCAGTTAGATTTCTTGGAATGTGCAATTGTGATTAGCATTCTGTTATAATTAGAGCTTTATACCAATGCCTTAATCACTTCTTAATCTCAAATTAGCAAAAATGAGTTGGATTAACATAATGTGTTTTCTTAATGCAAGGGCAAAAGTGACCTTTCCAAATTGGCTATGTGACAGCAAGATGACAGCTCAAACAACTTTCAATTGGCATTTGGAGTGTGTTGGCTTTGGTCTCATGTCAATTGGCCTTGTAAATCTCAAAATCACATGTTCACACCAAAAATACACTTAAGTCCACTTGAATTTTGACTTTTTGCATTGACCATTTTTGATGAATTTTGATCATACACCATGAAAGTACATGTGAAATGGGGTTTGCTCATAAAAAGATCATCCATTTTGGACATCCCATGTGAAAGTTATGCCACTTTGATTATAGGCATTTTTGGAAAATGAATGGACCATAACTTGTCAACCATACATGAGAATTTCAAGTTCTTGGACTTTTTGGAAAGGTGAGAGCAATATCTACAATTTTCATGTTGAACAAATTTTCATTTGAAGCTTTTTTGGACACGTAATTTTGTGGTGAAAAACTTTCCATTTTTGGAAACTTCCATTACAAGTCACTTTCCATTTTTGGCAACTTTCCTCCTGATTTTATTTTCTTCATTCTTCAGCTTTGACATGTCAAAATGAAAATTGTTTCAACATGAATGAAGTGTATCCAACTCTCTCCCACCTCCAAATCCATAAAATCAAGCACAGTTGACCTTTTCAACTGGTAGATGAATTTGGCAATGCTGATCAATCTGAGCCCCAATCTTCTGATAAAATGGCTCAAGGATGAAACCCTAGCCTCCACAAGCTCAATACAATCATGAAATGATTCCCATATCCATCATAGACCCCATCTCCTTGCTATGCCCTGATTGGCCCAATGCAACCGATTAGGGTTGACCAGTGGTCAAAACCCTAATCTCAAGGTATATGATCAAACACTTACACCTCTTGGATGATATCAAAACCCTGACAATGATGATGTATCACCTCAACCAAGATGTAGCTCAATCTCCTTGAGAATCAAAACCCTAATTTGGACCTCCATATCCTCAGATGATTAGTGATCCAATCCAATGAAACCCTAGCTTGCACATAACCTCTCCATCTCCTGATCAAGACTTAAGAGGATGATTTGCACAATGTAACCACATGATATGCAATATGCAATGCCTAATGACCAAAAAAAAAATGATATGCAATATGTCAAGCTAGTCCCAAGAGAGGAGGGCAAATTTTGAGGTGTTACACTACCTCAGTAAGAAGTTTACTGATTGTGAGTCTCGGTACTCTATGCTTGAGAAGACGTGCTGTGCTTTGGCTTGGGCAGCTAAACGTTTGCGCCAGTACATGATAAATCATACCACTTGGTTGATATCCAGAATGGATCCAATCAAGTATATCTTCGAGAAGCCCGCTTTAACTAGGAGGATTGCCCGTTGGCAGATGTTATTGTCTGAGTATGATATCGAGTATCGAGCTCAGAAAGCTATTAAAGGTAGTATTTTGGCTGACCATTTAGCGCACCAGCCGATTGAAGATCACCAGTCAGTTCAGTATGACTTCCCTGATGAGGAAATTCTGTATTTGAAAATGAAAGATTGTGATGAGCCTACACTTGATGAAGGTCCAGAACCTGGTTCCAGATGGACGATGGTGTTTGATGGCGCTGTAAATCAATACGGAAATGGTATTGGGGCAGTAATCATTACTCCTCATGGCACACATATTCCGCTTACAGCGAGGCTAACTTTCAAATGCACGAATAATATGGCAGAGTATGAGGCCTGCATTATGGGACTTGAAGAATGTATCGATTTGAGAATCAAACATCTTGATGTGTATGGTGATTCGGCCCTGGTTGTCAATCAGATCAAGGGTGAATGGGAGACGAATCAGCCAAGTCTCATTCCGTACAGAGATTATGCAAGAAGGATTTCAACTTTCTTTACAGAAGTTGATTTTCATCATATTCCTCGAGAGGATAATCGGATGGCAGATGCTCTTGCTACGCTTGCTTCGATGATTGTTGTCAAGTATTGGAATGAAGTTCCCAATATCGCCGTGATGCGCTTGGATAGACCAGCTCACGTATTTGCAGTTGAAGAAGTGAATGATGACAAGCCTTGGTATTTTGATATCAAGAATTTCCTCCAGAACCAGGTATACCCGCCTGGGGCATCTGTGAAGGATAGGAAAACTTTGAGAAGGTTGTCAGGCAGTTTCTACCTCAGTGGTGAAGTGTTGTATAAAAGAAATTTTGACATGGTTTTGCTCAGATGCGTGGATGGACACGAAGCAAACCTGTTGATGACTGAGGTCCATGAGGGTTCATTTGGTACTCATTCCAATGGACATGCCATGGCTAGAAAGATGTTGAGAGCAGGCTACTATTGGCTGACAATGGAGGCTGACTGCTGCAAGTATGTAAAGAAATGCCACAAGTGTCAGATTTATGCGGATAAGATTCATATCCCTCCGACACTCCTGAATGTGATTTCATCACCATGGCCTTTCTCTATGTGGGGAATTGACATGATTGGCATGATTGAACCAAAAGCGTCCAACGGACACAGGTTTATTCTCGTAGCAATTGACTACTTCACCAAATGGGTTGAGGCCGCTTCGTATGCGAACGTGACCAGACAGGTGGTTGTGAAGTTTATCAAGAACCAGCTGATTTGCCGTTATGGTGTGCCAGATAAGATCATTACTGATAATGGATCTAATCTGAATAATAAGATGATGGACGAGTTGTGCGCTGAATTCAAGATTGCACACCATAATTCCTCTCCCTACAGACCTAAGATGAATGGGGCTGTTGAAGCTGCTAATAAGAATATCAAGAAGATTATCCAGAAGATGACAGTTACGTACAAAGATTGGCATGAGATGCTGCCATTCGCTTTGCATGGATATCGTACATCTGTACGCACTTCAACGGGGGCAACCCCTTTTTCTCTTGTTTACGGCATGGAAGCTGTTCTCCCAGTAGAGGTGGAGATCCCATCAATGAGAGTCTTGATGGAAGCCAAGTTGACCGATGTTGAATGGACTCAGAGTCGTTATGACCAATTGAATCTGATTGAAGAGAAGCGATTAACTGCCATGTGTCATGGTCAGTTATATCAGCAGAGAATGAAGAAAGCATTCGATAAGAAGGTCAAGCCTCGTGTATTCCGAGAAGGTGACCTCGTGCTCAAGAAAGTCTTGTCTTTCGCGCCCGATTCCAGGGGCAAGTGGACTCCAAACTATGAAGGTCCATATGTTGTTAAGAGAGCCTTTTCAGGCGGAGCTTTGATGCTTACAACAATGGATGGGGAGGATTTCACTCGTCCTGTGAATTCAGATGCAGTCAAGAAATACTTTGCCTAAAAGAAAAAAGTATATGCAAATGAAAAAAAGAATAGCTCGCTAAGTTGAAAACCCGAAAGGGCGGCTTAGACAAAAATGAGCGTCTCGGTGGAGAACCCGCAAGGGTAATCCAGGCAAAATTAGAGACTTGGAAAAAGAGTATATTTGCATCCCGCTAGATTGAGTACCTCACCCTGGGGCAATCTAGGCAAAAATTAGGGATTCGGCAAGTAACTGCACCCTGACAAGACTTTCTGTTCCGCAGCCGGCTTTTCGTCAGAAGATTCTCGATTCGTCAACTGAAGCTTCGCATACATCGAGATTCAAATTGGTAGAGAAAGGATCATTATGTTCAATGTAGCCCTCTTCCAATATATATCACTGATTTCAAGTTTGTACAGATCTATAGAGTCTTGCCATTTGCAGACTACCATTCCATCAAATAAATTTGAGCTTTTATCCAATTATTTGCACTCTTGTTTGTTTCAATTCAACAAATGTTTTGCATGTTTTAATTGATAAAATGTCATTGTTTTAAAAAAATAAATTTTTCAAAATTGCTGTTTTAAACAAAGTGAATATTCACAATGACAAAAGGATACTCAGGAATGTCTCAGTGCTCTCCCGAGGGTGGCATGATTCCCAACAGGTAAGACAGTTGTTCGTATTCCTGGAATTTGGTTGTATCCTCTTTCTCCCGCTTTGTTGTTGGGGTTGTTCCCCAAGCAGAGATGTTGTTGAAGACTCAGTATCTTCTCCAGCAGTAATCTCCCCAGCATGTTTGTTCTCATTGTGGTAGATTCGGTGGTTGGTGGATTGATATCCCGATACCTTACTGCTTTCCTCAGCATTTGTCGCAAGCAGAGATGATGATGGGGTTGTTCCCCAGTATAGTCGCGAGCAGAGATGTTGTTGAAGACTTCAAGTTTTTCTCCAGCAGTAGTCTCTCCCCAGTGCAGTTGCCAGCAGAGTTGTTGTGTCTCTCCTCAGCCTGGTTGCTTTCCATTTTTCCCAGCTTAGTCTGCAGAATGGTTGTTGTGGCAGTTTATGCCTATTGAAAGCTATCTCAATCCCAGTAGGGTCGGTTGGTGGCCTAGCATCCCAAAGATTGGAGTGATTTCCTGATTACTTTTGATCCTCAGTAGAGTGGCTATTTGCAAAATCTACTTGTGTGATCCGTCAGATGTATGTTCTCCCCGAGTAGAGTGGCTTATTGCAGAATCTACTTGTGTGGTGCTTTCTCCTTCAGTGATTCGTGCTCCGAAAGGATATATGACAGCTTTCCCCAGTAGAGTTGCTTGTGCAGTTAGATTCTACTTGGATGATTCTCCTTCAGTGGGTTGTTCCCCGGATTTGTTTGGAGTTGCCTTTGCAGCAGTTCTTGGTTGAGCCATGAACTTTTGTTTCTCAGTTGATACTGGTCCCCTGCAGATATCCTCAGGATTCTCCTGATCCCCTGCAGTACCCGCAGATCTTTGCTTTACAGCATGTGGATCTCTAGCAGATTGGCTTTCCAGTTGGTTTTTCCCCTGGAAGTATAGTACCGGACGTTTAATTCCTAGGCCTGTTGTGTTAGATATGTTTGTTTTGTCAGCATTCATCAAACATAAATCACGCATATTCATGCATATTCATAAAACATTCAGATATTCATGTTGCATCCTTTTGCCATATATCTTTTGTTTGTTGTCTCCTGCCTTGGGTGATATAGATCTCTTTGTAGATCTCCCTAAGCAGATGTCGGGTGTTTAAATCTCTCCATATAGAGTCAGTCCGTAAGCAGAAAGTGTCTGTCTTTCCTTCTGCAAGTCCCCATTGAGATATATCCTCGTGGATGACGGTTTCTTCCGTTTCCTCCCAACATATATATTGGGATGAATTTTCCTATTGAGCTATATCCTCATAGACGTGTTTTGATTCAGTCTGTCTTTTCGGATTAATCCCGAATCGGTGTTGTGTCAGCTGTTTCTTGTGCTTCCCTGTGGAAGAAATGAATGGTTTGCCCAGTAACCGGCATCAATTCATTTATCCCCAGCGGAGTTTTGTTGGGCCTCTACCCAGTAACCGGTAGTTGTAAGTCCTATGTTCCTTGCTTCTTGGTGGAATTTGTGGTTATATACCTTTTATTCCTCGAGCAAGAGTTGTTGGTTTTCTACCCAGTAGTCGGTAGTCATAAATCCTGTTTGCCTGCTCCCCAGCAGTTTGTGGTTTGTTATAAACTCTATTTTGTTTCCCGTGCGATTTGTGATTCGTTCCATCCCCACGTGGAGTTGTTGGTTTTCTACCCAGTATTCGGTAGATGTAAACCCTAATTTGTGGATATCCCCACCAGAGTATGGCTACTACCCCGTATTCGGTAGTCGTAAGTCCTATCCCTTTTCCCCTAGCAGAGGTAACCTTTGTGGTTCATTCTGGTTGATGGTGGATTCTCTGTTGTTGTGATTTTTATCCCCAACAGAATTTGCGTTTCCCTGTGGTATAAGTTGAATAAGTGCTCAGTACTTGGCCTTCATTCACCCTATCCCAGTGGAGTTTGTGGTCTTCTACCCCGTATTTGGTAGTTATAAATCCTATGTTGTTTTTTTCTCCCCATCAGAGTTTGTGCCTTGTGGTACGAGTGGATAATTGCCGGATGCTTGCAATTTTATCCCAGCTGAGTCTTTGGTTCTACCCAGTAGTCGGTAGTGTTAACCTCTTGTTTCCTCAGCCAGAATTTTGGTATTCTACCCCGTATTCGGTAGTTATAAACCCTAATTTCTCCTTTTGCAGAGTTAACCTTGTTGTTCATCCTAACCGATGATGGTTACTCTTTGTGGTTATCTTCATTCAGTATTTGATGTCGATATTCCCCTTTGCCTGTGGATAATTGCCGTATGCTAGCAATCTATCCCCAACAAGTTGTCTTCTGGATCATTGCCGTATGCTCGCAATGTTATCCCTTTTGAAGTTGCCAGTAGGTCTTTTCACCGTTTGCTAGTGATTTGTTCCCCGGATCATTGATTGTTTATCAATGTATCCCCAGCCAGTCCCTGTGGATAATTGCCGGATGCTAGCAATTCATTCCCAGCGGATCGCCTTTCATTTACCCGTTTGCTCGGTAATGATTGTTGCTCCTTTTGATTGGTCATCATTATATACCTAGTTTTGGTATCCCGATGCCTTTCTTTCCGGTCGATTTATCCTTTGCTAACCCTTATACCGGTTGTGGATAATCTTCCATGCGAGTATGTTATTCACGGTCTGTCGGTAATGGATAATATATCTCATGCACTCTTCAGTTGAAACTTTTTGTGTTTCCCTGGTCGAGTAAGATTCGTTATTTCCCTTTGCGGAGTCGAATATTTGTTGTTTGGATAATTGCCGGATGCTTGCAATTTATCCTCTTTGAGTTGTCTGTCCTTTACCCGGATGCTTGGTATCGATTGTCTCTCTTTTTGGTTAGTCACCTATTATATACTTCGGTATCTCTGGTGCCTTTTCCTTTTGAGTATACTATTCACGGTCTGCCGGTAATGAATAATATATCTCTTTTACTCTTTGGTTGGAATCCTTTGTTGATCTTCCCCAGTAGAGTAAGATTCGTATTCTTTGTAGAATCGAATATCCATCCTTTAACCAGTTTGTGTTTTGGATGATGAGTGTTTTGGCATATATACCAATCCACGTTTTCGGTAGATCACCTATTATATACTTCGGTATCCCTGGTGTTTCTTACCATGCGAGTGTATTATCTACGGTCGGCCGGTAATAGATAATATATCTCATGCGAGTATTCTTATCCACGGTCCGCCGGTAATGGATATTATATCTCATGCGCTTTGTGGGTTTGTGTCCCCAATTGAGTAAGATTCGTTTTTCCTGTTGTGGATTCGAATGTCCATCCTGTAAGTCGATTTGCTTTTTTTTCTCAAGCCCTCCTTTCGGATAATGAGTGTTTTGGCATATATACCAATTCACGTCTTTGGTAGGTCACCTATTATATACTCCGGTATCTATGGCGTCTCTTCCTTTTCGAGTATATTATTCACGGTCTGCCGGTAATGAATAATATGTCTCATGCACTCTTGGATCAATCTTTTGATTGTTTTCTCCGCAGGGTAAGATTCATATTCCTTGTGGAATTGAATATCCCTCCTATGAACAAGTCTGCTTTTCTA
Organism: Lathyrus oleraceus; assembly: GCF_024323335.1. Taxonomy (NCBI): domain Eukaryota; kingdom Viridiplantae; phylum Streptophyta; class Magnoliopsida; order Fabales; family Fabaceae; genus Lathyrus; species Lathyrus oleraceus. Next base: position 116,885,699 of record NC_066585.1, read on the forward strand.
GCTTTTTTCAGGATGATGAGTGTCTTGGCATATATACCAATTCACGTTTCGGTCGGTCACCTATTATATACCCCGGTATCCCTGGTGTTCCCTCCTTGCTGCTCCCTGTTATGACCTTGGTCCACTGTGGAGTCAGATTTGCCTGAGTTTGATGTACCTTTTTCAGGTCTTTCTCAGATGTTTGGATTGATTGATATCTCTCACCCTTATACCGGTCTTAGATATTCATTCTTCCTGAGTTTGTTGCCCTTATACCGGTAACATCTCATCCTTTGGTTTCCCCTGGGAAGTCTTTTCTAGATTTCCCCAGCGGATTTGTGTTGCTATTTGTGTTGTTGTATTGGTGTTATCCCCAGTACATGCGTTTTGTGGGTCAGCTTGAGTCTTTCCAATGGATGTGTTTCCTTTGGAATTTCCTTCTTTCCCCAGTGTGAGTCCTTTCACTCGCCCAGTGAGGTCTCCGGTCAGATTTCTGTTATCCCCTAATCAGAGTCGTGTCTTGCACACGCTGTGTCAGTTTTGTTTTCCCCAACTCAAAGTCGTGTCCTGCTCACGCATTCTTTTTCTTTTATTATCCCCATAAGAGTCCTGTTAGAGTCTCTGTGCCTGGTGAGTGCACTACTCCGATGGATCGTCTTTTCTTCTGTGTGAATTATATTCCCCAAAGAGTTTGTGTCTTTTGCATGCATACATTTGCATCATGAGGTCTCTTAGGGACCAAAATTTGTCTCATTACTGTTATTTAAGCCCATTCTACCGCGTCGATATGAAGATTTCTAAACTTCACTTCTCCGGCTAGAATGACCTTAAATAGGGGCATCTGTAAGACCCCAAATTTTGCCCTAAGATCCCTCATGGTATCATATCATATCATTCATTGCCTCAAGGATCATTGTGCACCTTTGCTTCCCTCCTAGTGGGTGGGTACCTTGTGAGTGTGATTCTTGATCACCAAGCATGTATTGCCTTTGTATATCATTGCTTTTCATTTGTTTACTAACCAAAAGTACAAAAATATTGTCATCTAACCATGTTACTTGCAGCTGAAGCAATCATCAGTCAATCAGTCAAGCAAGCCATTGGGCAATGGATGGTGACCATTCTTGAAGAATATGGGCACCATGATCATTCATAAGAGATTCATTTGAGTTGTGACATCATTTGGAGTCAAGATCTCAAGAGAAAAAGGCTTGAAAGTCATCAGAACTTGGCTCATTCAACCAAAACCCTAGAAAAGTCAACTATGGTCAACTGTGCATTTAATCAGGGATTGGAAGGTGTGAGATGGTTGGAAAGGTCTCATTCATGCCCATACAAGCTTCAATTGACATTTCAAACATCCACAGTGAAGGATTTGAGGTCAGACAAAAGGTTTCCCAAAATAGAAATGACGTGTAATTTTCAGCTGCCCAAAATGGAAAGTCATCCTCCTCAAAATTACATCATGAACCAAGCTTCAAATCAAAATTTGTCCAACATGAAAGTTGAAGAGCTTGATCTTGCCTTTCCAAAAAGTCCAAGAACACTCATTTCCCATTTATGGTTGGCAAGTTATGATCAGATCATTTTCAGAAAATGTTGAACTTCAAAGTGCCATAACTTTTGAATGGAAAGGCCAATTTGGTTGATTCTTTTTTTGAGCAAACCACATTTGATGTGTACTATCCAAATCCATCATCACAATTCATCAAAAACCTTCACATAAAAAGGTCATTTTTGAAGTGAACCATTTAATTTTTGGTGGGAAGAAAAGTCAAATTTCAAAGTACATGGAATTTTCACATGAAACCAATTCTATTCACTTCCAAATGCAATTTGTGACTTGTTACAAAAGGAAAATCACTGTTCCATTGGTTCAAGATATCAAAGGGCAAATTGGCCAATTTCCATAACAAGCTCAATTCACTAAACACTCCAATTATGCTAAACATGATTAAGGCTTTGGATTAAGAGGAACTATAAAAGCCTAATCCTAACAGAATGCTCAGGGGGGAACAATCATTTTTTCAGATCAAAATCCAAAATCTCACAAATTCTCTCAATTTCTCACAATTGTTCTTCACACTTTTTTCATCATTCATCAAGAATTCATGATTTCCTTTGCTTCTTTTTGCTTTGATCATCAATTACAGGTGATTTAGAGGGACTGTCGAACAAGATTGGTGGAGGAATCGATCAAAAATCTCACTGTTGCAAAGCTTGCTCTTCCATGGCCGTTGGCAAATCTCATTGATCCAAGCATTGTTGAGCTGAGCATTCATCACCATTCATCTCCTACATCAATATACGCGATCTGTTTCACTCAATTGGAACTTGAAACGCGCGGATTTCACACTGCAATCCTCAAGAGGTAAATTTTCGAAGTCTCCAATTCATGCAATCAACATGTGGTTTAGGTAGAGCATTGAACATAGAGTAATCTGACGTTTGAATCGCGCGATTTCATCCATTATTCATCAAGAAATCTTGAATTGAAGTTTGTATGTCAAAACTATTTTTGATTGGATCTCTTTGTATGATGATTTCTGGACAATTTCACTGTGATATCCATGATCCTTGTTGAACGACGGAGAGAACCATATATGGCATGTGCATTTTTGTTAAAATTTGTTCATGTTCATCAAGAACATGAAGGACGCGATGAAGGTTCATGATTTTCGCTCCAAGAGGCCTTTTGATCCGTGTTCCCTGCGTTTCCATTCAAAAACCTGTTTCCCGCTGGATTGGACCAATCACGTGACGCCAAGTCATTTAGTAAAACGGGGCGTTTTGCCCCCTGGTCCAGTGAATTACGAAATTGCCATCAGCATTCATTTAATTCATTTTAATACTTAAATAATTATTTCATTTTTTAACCAATCTTCTAAAAATCATAATTAATTCATCTTTTATCCAAATTGGATGGGGATTTTTGTGTTGATCTCTAAATTTCCTCTAGTTTTTTTTAGGCATGATAATGGAAGTTGTGCCTGATGTATTTTTTAATTGGCCTAGTGATCTTTGACATGTATGCATTATACATATGTTTTGCCATATTGATCATGAAATCTTGATGCATTATCCAAAATGAATGAAATTTTATAGGCATGTTCTTGACTCTTTCCTGGTGATTTTGATGTATAGTTTGCTAATTTTGAGTTCCTGGTTAGAAAGATATGATGTGATCTTTTTGAGTGTGACAATGTGTGTCACACTATGTTATGCCAACTTCATCAATTTTGTTTCCATGCTTATTGAATGCCATTCGCTCTGGATTTTTGCATGTGATTTCATCCATATGTCTAGTTTAACCGTGATTTTTTGTAGGATTTTTTGATCAATTTCCTATTTGATTGGTATTTTTGTTTGCTGTTTACCATGTTGTGAACTCTTCTTGAGTAATCATCTTACATAGCTTGTGAAATTCTCATACCTTATCATATGAAGCTGAAATTTTATGGATTGGTTCTTAACATGCTTAATTCCATTTTGGCTTTGGAGTGACTCATTTATCTTATGTCATTTCTGTTTTACACTTGATTGAAGTTGATGCTCAATTTGATACCATGTATGAGCTTGTTTCTATATGCTTTGATTTGTTGATTTTCATTGACTTGGTTCCCATTATCCAAATGCTATGAAATTTGATATGCTGCTCATTGAATGTGTCATGTTTGAGCTGGAAGTTTTGTGGAATTTATTGAGCTGTTTTGATATTAGTTTGAGTGTGATCATTCTGTTAGCTCCAATGTGATTCCAAAATGCATAGTTTGACATGTTTAGCTTATGAAATGCAATTGGTGAATGTTTTTGATGTGAGACCAATTGGTATTTCTTCTTAATTGATTAATCTTGGTTGTGATCATTTTTCACTTGCTGTTTTAAATTTTTCATCTCCTTTTGACCCTAGGCTTGTCCTAGTGGTCTTGTATCTCATGTTTGAATGTGATTTTCAAGTTATGAAGCAAAATGCTTTAAGGAGATTAATGCAAGTTGTTTGAGTTGTTTCATTTGATGCTATAGACTAACTTGGTTTATTTTGTAGGATGGTTGGCTCACTTGAGCTTTGTGCTTTGCACATGTGAATAATTGTGTTATCTGTTGGTTCATTACCTCGTCTGTTTTGACTTTGTGATTGGTACTGATTATATTTGATTGATTTCAGGTACCATAGTCGTTTTAGTTCCTTGAGAACTAGCTATTGCTTTGCTTTGCTTAAGCATTGAGGTAGACTCTCTTGTCTCCATGTAGTCTGGAAGACCTGGCTTGTTATTTAGCCAGGCAACTGTCTGAAGTCCTCCTTAAGAGGCGATGTTTGTGATTGTTTATTTTGTCCCTAAGCAGGTAAAGACCTCATATGAGGCAATTGGTAGACAAAAGAGATATGTAGCCTATCTCCTACTATTCTGTGAGTCACTCACATTGCTCACACTACTTGTGTTTGATGCATGTTGAGTAAAAACCCAAGATCCATCGAGTCTATACTTTGGGGAAAGAGTTCCATCTTTCTGAACTCCCCCACCTTCTGATATTCAATGCTCTCCCTGACCAGGGATAAGAGTGATGAGGCACACCCCTCATATCCTTTCATCTGCTTCACCTTGGCTCTCAATGTCAAGGTTAAGAGCGCCATTTACCCTATTCTAGTGGACTTTTAAGTCTAACCCTTTGATTGAGCCTATTTGTTTGGTTATAGTGAGTGCTAAATGACTTGGTTTGATTGATTGCTTGTTGCATTCGTACATGATTTGCATGCTTGCCCTTGTGCACTTATCATCATTGATTGTTCATTAGTGCATAATCATCATTGCATATCTTTGTGATTCGTATTTGAGTTTACCCATTGAGGACAATTGTAAGACCATGTTCTTTGGCCATTGTTCCTGTGATTTGGAAGGGACAGAGTGTAAGACCATCTCATTTGGTCACTCATGTCCATTGCTTAAGTGCATTGTTTGTTTGTTGTATGTGAGGATGCAATTGTAAGACCGTGTTGTTGGCGTTTGTATTCCTATGATCATCCTTTGGAGGTTGGTATAAGTCCAGATAGATTGGCATCTGACATCCAAGTTTTGTTTTATTTTAGGAGATTGGTGTAAATCCATTTATTGGTATCCGATATCCGCTTTTGTTTGTGAGATTGGTATAAGACCATTGATGGCATCCGGTATCACCTTGCTTTTATTTTTACTTGCATTGTTGCCTATTCCTAAGGACACACTTGAATCATCTTCTATATGATTTCAAGAGGTGAACCTTTCTAAGAAGTTTTACAATCCATCTTCACCCTCTTTGTCCTAAACTTTTCACACTTTGCTTTCAAAAAACTTTTGACTTGTTGTGCAAACATCTCCATGTCTTTTCAAATTAGAAACCTGGACCATAAGTCCTTGACTTTTCAAACTCCACTTTTCATAACACTTCTTTTAATCAATCTTAATCATATCTTGACCATATTTTATGAATAATCATAATCAATTAACTTCACCCATTCAAATGTTTTGGCTTTGCCCATTGTTAATATGTTTTCATACATTAGCCGTAGGTTTTAATTACCATAGTGGTTGATGTAAATCTTACCTTATCCTTAGTGAGTGATTGTAAGTCTTCCATACTTATTATAGGGTTAACCCCTCACTAGTATGTTGAAGCTGTCCTCGCATGGTGGATTGTTGATATTGGTTGAGTTTTCTCCCATTGGTAATGAAAAGCCTTAGTGCTCTTGTGTTTTAAAATGAACTCACTAATTTTTGGAAATCTTTTAGCCGAACTACGGCGTTTTGATCCTTACCTTTGATGTAAGGTACGTAGGCAACGGGTTCATCCGTTCGAACACAAAAATAATAAAATTGTACATTCTTTTCTCATCATCCCATTCATGTTTGCACAATATGTCAAAACAAATAAACATTTTCTTATACAACAAGTGTGAAAAGGGCTCTCTAGGAGTACCTAGGACGTGATGGGTTCCTAACACCTTCCCATTGCGTAATTTACCCCTTACCCAGATTCTCTGATCTTTTTCATTAGTTTTCTACGTGTAAAACTTCTTAGGTTTTTGTTCGCTTTTTAACCAGTCCTTAGGATAAATAAAAGTGTGGTGGCGACTCGATTCATTGTATACTTTGCTTATGGTTTAATCAATAAATCATATAGCGATGAATACACCGCTACACATCTCTAAGGTAATGAGAAAAAATAAGTGTAACACATAAAAAGTGTGTGATAACACAATCTCTTGTAACATCAATGTGTCTTTTGTAGTAGAAGAAAAAAAATCAAGAGAAGACAGTTGATCTATCAATAAATTAAGTGATTGATCTCTGAACATTAACAAAGAAGTTAGAAACCCATCTTTGCTAAGAACATTGAGAGAACCCCAGTGTGTGCTTTTCGTTCACCAATATGTTTCTCCTTGTTGATACGTTGTGATTAACCTCAGAGAAAGTGGATCTTGGGAGAATTAGTTGTGTGTGTGCATATTTGTGTGTGCTTGTGTATGCGCGTGTGTGTATGTGTGTGTGTGTTGTATGATATATATATATATATATATATATATATATATATATATATATATATATATATAATATATATATATTATATATATATATATATATAATATAATATATATAATATATATATATATATATATATATATATATAGCTTAAGCAACAATTAAAAATGATTCCAAATGAATTGCAAACATACATTTAAAACAGTGATGCAAATCTACATAATTGAAAAATTACAAATATATGATCAATCAAATAATGCATGCATTCACACAAATTGACAAATCATCAAAACTAAAAATGATATTGATAATGACTTCAATTTCATTGTAGATCTTTACTTTTATTTTTCAAAACACTGTATTTCACGTTCAATAGGCTTACCAATATCCTCGTGAGAATGAAAAGAAGGATAAGAATAATTTTAAACTAAATAATTTTATTTTCTATAAGACTATCTATTTCTTCCAACAATTTTTTATTTTTTATTTAAGGGAAGACATAGTAGTCTTAGAGGTAGAAATAATGTGTTTTGATTTACCTGGATCCTTATCTAACTTTTTACAAATGTGAAATAATTCATTATATGTAAAGTATAAAGTTGGACTATTTAACTCATTATATTCATGTTTTTCCCTAAACTAGATATTTGCTTATTTCTCATTATTTGGTTCATCTAAAGACTCCATATAATTGTCATCCCAAGCTATGTGTGTCTTTTTTTTTCTGAGGTCTCCTGAATCTTTCTTCTTTTTCTGATTCTATTATGAGGATAATTTGGTTTTATATAACACTCTTCCACATTGATAACAAGTTGGGACGAATGAAGATCATACTTCATTTTTGTTTTGAGAGTTTTGTTTCTTGTCATTCTTTATGAATCTTTTAAAATTCCAAACCATCAACATAAAATCTTTATCATTATCTTAATTTTTCCTTCTTCAACTTTTGAGAGCTATGCTTTTCTTCTTTTTATTTCCTTCTCCATCATCAACTAGACTTTTTAGCTTCATTTCATGTTCCTACAATTTTTCAAACAAGGTAGACAAATTTGTAGAAGACAAGGCCTTATATTCAGAAATCACAACGACTTTAGGTTACCAGCTCTAGTTTATACATTTAAGGACTTTGATAACCAAATCCTCATTTTAAAAAACTTTACCCAAAGTTCTCATGTGATTCACAATGTGAATACAAATTGTTTCCATGCCTTGAATGTTTTTTTCAAGATTTATTCTGAAAAACTCATACTTATATATAGATGTGCTCATCCTAGTCTTTTTTACCTCTATTTTACCTTAATGAATAATTTCAAGGGTGTCTCGCATTTCTTTAGTGGTCTCACAGTGAGAAACACGAAAAAAACTCATCAATACCGAGAGTGGTCGTGTGTTGGAACAATATTTATTCATGCCCTTAAAATGTTTTGATGATAACAAAGTAGTTAAAGATCAATGGGGTTTACTAATGATTTTTCAAGTGCGCAGGATCAAAAGACATTAACCTTTATATAAATCAAGTTAATCACTTAGAAGAATCATTAAACATATGTGAAGTTGATATGAAACGGAAGGATTAGAACCATGCTTTCAGACTCTGAAGAGTCAACTCAAGTCTTTCAGATAATGAACCAAAGCTTACTTGATATTCAAATATCAACATGGTTCTGAAGACTGGAGTAGTTTGAAGCTAGCAGTCTCTGTCATAAGGAATGACTCTATAACTTATGAACAAGCTTCATCAGCGGTTCTGAAGATTTTGCTTCAAAGTAATTTTGTCTATATGAAGTGAATAACTCTGAAAGTGTTCATCCAGATTAGTTATGATCAAGACTCTGATAAAATGCAAACTTAGAACCTGTGAACTCAAGACTCTGAACTCTCATTCCAACCAGGTTCTGAAGACATACTTTAACTTCTAATCATCCTTAACTAATTCTATAAAAAGCCTTTGATTCAGGAAAAATAAGTATAGATATAACAATGACTAAGATAAAGCCTCAATAAACGTCTACAAGAAGTCTCCAGTCATAAGTTATCTAAAGAAGATCACATGGCAACAGTACTCTACTTTATGTCTAATCAAGATAAAAGTAATGTTGTCAAGATCTTTTATTTCCTCTGTTTTGAACTATGCTTTGCTCCTCTCAACGTCTTTATGCTAGTTAATTTTATATTTCACTAGCTAAAGACCTTAAACGGCTACTTGTACCAAGGGTAGTTTCAATCTTCAATGGATCTATTCACATAATCTATATATGAAGAATATTGAAGAAATTAAAAATATGGATATACATATAAAAATGGAATGAATGAGCGTTGATGTATAAGTGATTGGGTTCATAAAGTTGTGATACCAGTTCACAAAATGAGTTGAGAGAGATTGTGTTACACAGAAAACACGGGAGAAAGAAACACACACTAAATGGGAAATATAACCAGAATGGTTAAGTGTGTGAAAGTAGAATATGTGAGACATATTCACATATGACTTGAAAAAAGATAATGTGAATATGATCTAGAATATCAACAGAACATAAAGGCACAACAAAGAAGAAAATATGTGCAAGAAGAGAAGAAGAATGAAGATTTCATTCTTCTGCACTTAGGAGCAATCAATTTGTTATCTGCTAAAAAGTGTAAAACCCTTGTTTATCTACTTAACTAAGAAACACGTGTGTAAACACAAGGTTAATAACAAATTCTGATGTTAAGAGAACCTGAAGACTCTAGCCTTTGTGCTTTGAGTAAGTCTCTTTCTAGTGATTGAGCATTGAAGTCTCATGCTTGATGGAAGAGTAAGAAGTCTTTTTCTGGATAGATTGGGCATTTAAGTCTCATGCTTGAGGGCAGAGCAAGAAGTCTCTTTATGGATAGATTGAGAATTTAAGTTTCATGCTTGAGGGAAGATCAATAAGTCTCTTTCTGTGGGATTTAGCAGGAAGCCGTAAACATGTTGTTTACGAAATGAAGTCTCTTTCTTGAGGGATTAAGTAGCGGTCTCTTTCTAATTTTGTTGACCAAAATGTAATTTGTTGATTATAGTGAAAATCTCTTGTGCTACAAGGGGATTGGACTACTTTGGGGTTGAGAGGAATAATTATATGTTGTTTGTCTCTCTATTTTCTTATGCACTTACATTCTATTGTGCAACAAACTCTAAATTTAGATTCTGATTTGATTCATAACCTTGCCTGGATCAGATTATGAGCTTGACATCTCAGGTTCTGAAAACAGGTTTAAGAAAAAGAAGTAAACTTTCCAATACACAATTAAACACATCTCAGTTGGTATTAGAGCCTAGTTGTGCTCTTTTTTCACTTAACAGTGAAACAAAAAAGATTCGGTGAGAAAAACTTTTCAGTCAGTACCTCGTCTTTCAATGAAGTTTCCTTTATTAGTTAAAGAATGGAAACTACAGAAGATAAAGAAAGATGAGCGGAAGATATCAAGAAACTTGTTTCTACTTTAAGCCAGTTTCTTTGTGAGTATAAAAGGACTATTTAATCTTTAAGACTGACACGTGGGGAAAATGTGCTTATTGCAAGAATCAAAGTTTAATCTTGATCTTCTTGTTGAGGTAGAGCAAGATTAATAACTTTTGCATCTTGACTTAAAGACAGCAGTAAAACATCTTGCAAACAGTTTCTCTTGTTTAAAAAGAAGATTCAAACAGAGAAGTTGAAGAAGCCAACCTTGCACTGATGGTTCACACTCTCTCTGATTCATAATCCAAGTCAGGTTCTGGCTCTAAATCTGATGAGGTAGATAAGTCAAGGAACTTGAAGGCTGTTAAGAAACAACTTGATTTTCTTAAAGAAGAATTGAAATATTCTAAAAGAAACTGTTGAGACATTGTAGAGAAATCTAGCTGCTCAAGCTAAAAAGGATTCTAAGGAACCCCTAACTGAGCAAGTTATGGCTCTCCAAGATTTCTTGATAGTGGGTCTTAGCATAGTTAAGCTTACTTTCATGATCTATGGAGTAAGCAAGAGAAAAGGAGAAGAATTGGGCTTTCATGAAATATGTCTTGTTTCCAAAACCTTGACATGGAAGAAACCCTCAGAACCATCTTCTTCCAGCTATGCTGATTAAAAAGGCTTAAATACCTTGGTGTATCTGCTGCTAAGTGTATCTAGATTCTGAATACACCAAAATCAATGACAGAGAAGTCAAAGGTTTTGATTGAACCTAATACTCCAAAGTCAGTAATTTCTAAAGAATTCAGGCACTGTGATCTTTAGGTCAAATGGTGAAAGGATTTCAGAAACTAAGGTAAAAGGTGAAACATTTGTTATGGAGCCTGGATGATAGACATCCATAACCTACAACAAGAGGAAAGCATATGTTCCAAACCCTTACTCTGAAAGAGGAAGGAAAGTTGGAGTCTGGAGAAAAGTAGAAAAAGAGTATTATGGTTGCTGGTACTACTAAACTCTAAGACTGTGCTAACCAGGTTCAACAAAAAGAGTGTTTTAAGATTGATTCTCATCAGTAAGAACATTGTTGGAACCAAAATTTGTTCAGAAGCTGCATTAAGGTATGTATAAATGCATTATTTTTATCTAGAGATTTTTTGTGGATAAGATATTATTTACTTTAGTCTATGTATTTATTTCCTTGATGCATAGCTATCCTAGATAATATGTCTGCATAAGAATTTTTAGAAAAAGTGGAAAGTTTTTTCTAACTGTGGCCTTCTTTTATATCCTTGTTCTGATTCTTCTTTCAGAACCAAGCATTGTGAGCTCAAAAGTTTTGATCAAAAAGTGTTGTTCAAATAAATTCATTAGTGAGTTATTTTTCCTCTTTTACCCCTTATATTTTAAAATACTTAATTCTTCTCTAAGAAAGAGTTTCATATCTTTTTTAAAAGGCTTCATCAAAATCTTGAAAAATTTCTGATGACGCATGGCTTCTGAAAAGCATTAGACTCTGAGACTCAAAAAAGGAATAAGGATTACTTGTAACTTTTTAAATGAATTTTTTTTACATCTTTTTTCTAAAAAATCCACGTGTGTGAAAATTGATATGCTAGCTATGAAGCTATTTGGGCATAATCTGTAGAGTAGTAATGCTTTACTCTTTGGATTCTCTATGGCCTTTCTCTCTTGTCATTTCTTACTTTTTCCTTGTACTTATTTATCTTACTTGTTGGTTTTCCAAAAGATTTTCTGTGAATTATCTTTTCAAAACCTAGATGTCTTAAATCTTTTTCTCTCTTAGTTATGAATTTCCATTCCTTATTTAAACTCATCTCTCTCAGTCTAAATTTTTCATTTTTGCTTTATAACATGTCTCAAACATGGTTGACACAGTTGTGCAACCTTGCCCTGGTTTTTCAAAAACCATCCTCCTAAATCCTTTGTCTCAACCTGAGATGACTTCTAGATCTAACCTTGGCCTGAGAAACCAACTGACTATCATTAATAAAAGGGTTGTCGACCTTGAAGATATGAGTGCCTCTGGAAATGATATTTAAAGTTGTGTTTCTAAACAAGGTTGGGATGGCTACTCTAAAAGGATCTTTGGTCATACATGCTCAAGTTTGATTAAAAAATTATGGATTAAAGCTTTTGATGATAAGCTTATCATCCTCCCTAGAGCGTCTGGTGTACATTTCATCATCACCTCAGCCATTTTTGTTTATGCAACTGATTGTGAAGTTGATGGAATTACCCCAAATGTTCATGTTTCGAAACAATTTCAGTATATTCTTAAGGATATCTTTGATCTATTGAAGATATTTAATCTCCGCTCTCGAAAAAGGGTGGTTTAGAATCATCTTTTAATGTCAAACCACTTGAGAACTTAAATTTAATGGAATATGATGAAATAGATCTTCTGCTTCTTCTTAACGCAGACATTGAAGACTTATCATCTTCATGTTTTAAATGTGAATGAAATTTCATTCAATATCTGGGAAAGAAGTCGATAGCTGACATCAGGATAATGAAAATTCATCTAGTGTCCAACTTCAGGATCTGCCTTCTGGTTCATTTCGGCGGGCAGCGTGTCCTTAAGTTTCTCTTTTGTGCATTTCTTTTCTTTTTGGTTGGATTCTTTAAACTTAATGTTTATGATATTATTCTTGATTTTGGTTTGTATGACTTATAGAGCATCTCCAATCAATGAATGTATATTGTAACACATTATGTCAAAATAATTTCTTTGTTATTTTATTTTGCTTAAGACTTGTATGATATGATTCTTAGTTTAATTTGATGTAATCCTTCTTAGCCTCTGATTGTATAACCAAAACAATTTTTATGGTTAATTGGATGTATCAAATTAATCGAATGAAAAAGAAATGTCAAGTTAAAAACATTATGTTTTGTTTCTGAAATCTAAACTTCTTAATCGGTTTACATAAAAGGAAATAACCATGATTAACAGGATGGTATACATAAATTTAAAACGGGAAAAGAACTTCATTATATTAAAGGAATTATTACAAAAATATGTTTATGACATTAATCCTAATCATCCCAATATTTTCAAGCATGGAAAAAGTTTCTTCAATCTAAATTCAATTCCTCTTCTTCATTAAAATCAAAATGAATCACTTATCTTAATATTCTTCTTCTCTTAGACTTCTTCTTCCTCATACTAATCTTCTTTTGTGGCTTTAGTGCTTAAGGGAGAAAGGTTGAAACAATTTCTTCAGAGGGTGTGACCCCCTGATCAGAAGTTTCCTCAGAGACTATAGGAGCCTCTGAAACAATAGGAGTAGTAGATTGCTCAGAAGTTGTATTCATCTTGAACCAGATGTAGGTTGAGTAAATGTGGATTTGTGATTTGGCTTGAACAAGTTGTATGCTTTTACAAACAAAAATTTCAGTAGATCAAACATTATGTGTGTTTTAGTTTCTGATCTTTGAAATTCTCAAAGCCAATCACTAATTAAGCATGTCATACTGGATCATAATTACTTCTTGAAAACTGAAAGGGTAGTGATTTACCATAAAGAAGTAAAGAATTTATTTGGTTAACTATTTTTTCTTTGAGATTCTTAAAAAGGTCTTAAATCGTTTTAAATTGTCTTCTTCTTCTGAAAAGTTTTTAATTGTTTCAAATTTTTCAGTGTTTTAAACTCTTCCAAAATTCTGTGCATTTAAATTATTTTAAACTTCATTTTATTTTTCTCACTATTATTGTTTTTCTCTTTCTTTTAAAAATGTTTTTGATGATGACAAAGGGGGAGAAAATTCTTGGAGTATTTAAAAAGAGATTGATGCACCTGAACAAGGTAGTTTCTGTCAAAACAACTTCTGAGTTATAAAGCTTTAAGCTATTTATATTTTTAAGTATTTTATCTTACTGAGCTTAAATGATTAATTTAATTAAAAAAGACAAGACTTGGGGAAAACTTACAAACCTTGCCTTAATGAACTGTCGGACAAAAGAGGAGCTTACAAACCTCAACCTAAGGTCTGTCAAACTCAATGGGGGCTTACAAACCTCAGACCTCGATGTTATAATTTGTTGATTATAATTATAAGATTCAATTAACATAGATAATAAGTTAAGGGGATCTTACAAACCTCATCTTAATGAACTATCAGACTCAAGCGAAACTTACAAACCTCACCTTAATGGACTGTCTAACTTAGGGGGAGCTTAGAAACCTCAGACTCTTATTTGTCACCATAAAAATTGGGAGATTGTTGAAACAAGATTTGTGCATACTCTTAAAAGGTTTGATGATAACAAAGTATTTAAAGAACAATAGGATTTACTAATGGTTGTTCAAGTGTGCATGATCAAAAGACATTAACCTTGACTTAAATCAAGTTAATCACTTACAAGAATCATTAAGCAGAAGCAAAGTTGTTATGAATCTGAAGGATCATAACCATGCTTTCAGACTTTGAAGAGTCAACTCAAGTCTTTCAGATAATGAACCTAAGCTTACTTGATATTAAAAGATCAACATGGATCTGAAGACTGAAGTACTTTGAAACAAGCAAACTCTGTAATGAGGAATGACTCTGTAACTTCTGAACAAGCTTCATAAGCGATTATGAAGATTCTGCTTCAAAGGAATTTTGTCTATATCAAGTCAACAACTCTGAAAGTATTCATCCATATTAGTTATGATCAAGACTCTGATAAAAGGAAAACTCAGAACCTGTGAACTCAAGACTCTGATGTCTCATTCCAAACAGGTTCTGAAGATATACTTTAACTTCTAATTTTGCTTTAACTAATTCTATAAAAAGCCTCTGATTCGGGAAGATAAGTATAAAGATAAAAATAACTAAGATGAAGCTTCAACAAACGTCTACAAGAATTCTTTGGTCAGAAGTTATCTAAAGAAGATTACGTGATAACAGTACTCTACTTTATGTCTAATCAAGCTTAAAGTAACATTCTCAAGATCTTATCTCTCCATTGTTTTGAACTCTGTTCTTCTCCTCTCAACGTCCTTATGATAGCTAAGTTTATAGTTCACTAACTAAAGACCTTCAACACCTACTTGTGTCATGGGTAGTTTCAATCTTCAACGGATCTATTCTCAGCATCTATATAAAAAGAAGATTCAAGACACTCAAAATATGGATATACATATACAAATGGAATGAATGGGGGTTGAAGTATAAGTGACTATGTTCACAAAGCTATGATACCAATTCAAAAAATGGGTTGAGAGAGAGGGTGTGTTACACAGAAAACACAGGAGAAAAAAACAGACATAAAATAGGAAATATAACCAAAAGGGTTAAGTGTCTGAGAGTAGAGTGAGACATATTCACATATGACTTGAAGAAAGAATATGTGAATATGATTTAGAAGATCAATATAACAGAAATGCACAACAAAGAAGAAAATATATGCAAGAAGAGAAGAAGAATGAAGACTTCATTCTTCTACACTTAGGAGCAATCAATTTGTAACCTGCTGAAAAGTGTAAAACCTTTGTGTATTTTCTTAATTAAGAAGCACACATATAAACACAAGGTTAATAACAGATCCTGATGTTAAGAAAATCTAATGACTCTAGCCTTTATACTCAGAGTAAGTCTCTTTCTGATGATTGAGCATTGAAGTCTCATGCTTGAGAGCAGAGCAAGAAGTGTCTTTCTAGATAGATTGAACATTGAAGTCTCATGCTTGAGGGTAGATCAAGAAGTGTCTTTCTGTGGGATTGAGTAGAAAGTCCTGAACTGGTTGTTTTGGCAATGAAGTCTCTTGCTTGAGGGCTTGAGAATAAGTCTCTTTCTAGTTTGATTGAGCACAATGTAATTTGTTGATTATAGTGAAAATCTCTTGTGCTGCAAGGGGACTGGACTACTCTCGGGTGAGAGGAAACAGTATATATTGTGTCACTATCTCTATTTAGTTTTATATTTAAATTCCGCTGTGCAACAAACTCTGAAGCCAGATTCTGATATGTTTCAGACTCTTACTTGGATCAAAATCTGAGTTTGACATCTCAATTTTTGAAATAGGTTTAAGAAAAAGAAGTGAACTTTCCAATACACAATTCAACCCCCCCCCCCCCTCGTATATTTTTACCACCTTCATAGTGATCATGGTTTTACCTTTCAAACTATATTTCACTTTTTCCTTAACCACTTTTGTCCAGATTTTCCTAAATTTGTTTTTCATAGCACCATTAACTAGATGTGTGGGAACAAAGACACCAATTTTAAGAGCACTCAAGATATCGTGATTTATCCTTTCTATAAATACTAGTAAAGGACCCGTGCGTTCGCACGGGTCGCGCAAGTGCAATAATTTATTTTAAAAAAATTAAAATATAATATTTTTTGTTTTATATATATATATATATATATATATATATATATATATATATATATATATATATATATATATATATATATGGTTGGATCAACGTACACAAATTTATTGCATAAGAGTTTTTTTTAATGTAATGGATGTTAAATGATCAATAAATGGGTTCAAAAAATTTCCACAAATAACTTTTTCCAGTTTGGGACATAATAAAGTAAAACATTATTAATTTATAGTAATATAATTTGCTTAATTTTTTTGTATACTATATATTAAGGAAATAATCAAAAAATATAATACAAAAATATTTTTACAATTTATTGATATATTGATATATAATAAACATTCCATTGTTAATGTTATGAATAAACATTCCATTTATCATTGAGATTTTGGACATAAGAAATAAAAATATATTTATTTAGTAATGGATGAAATTTTCCAATCTGTTACTAATTTGAGGTATAAAAGCGCAAATATTAACCTTCATAATAAATGATTATTTAACCAAAATACATAAACCATGTAAAAGAAATATCAGAACCTCATTTGTTTTAAAATATAGTAATGAATACTACCAAATGTTGAAATTAATTGCAATTGATACAGTAAGGTTTAATGCAACAAAAGATATTGAAACAAAAGGTTCACAATTTTAGTTAAAATTGTGAGAAATAAGTCCAGCAACAAAAATGATTTAACTTCGTACAATTCTTTGGTCCTTAAAAAACTGGGTTTATACAAAACCTGCCCGCAACCTTTTAGGAAGTGATGATTCAAAACCTGCCCGCAACCTTAAAAAACTACAATAATAACTAATTTGATTTCAGGATATTGATTTCATTTTGGAATGATAAGATTGCAACAACAATAAAATAACGGTAATATTTTTTAGTAGTATAAATAGGTAATTTATTTTATCACATTTTTCACTCACATCTAGTCTAAATTTGACCAATTTATTTTATTTAATTTTAATTTTTGTGTGTACACATTTCATTTGAAAATGAACCTCAATCAATATAACACATGCTCCAATTTTATGCAAAATGATGGAAGTCCTCTTTGTATCCCAAATCAACAAAACACCCCATATTTTGGAAATCCACCTCTTATTCCAAATTCACACCATAATTCAAGATTTCAAAATTCTCTTTTTATCCCAAATCCATAAAATAATTCACCCATTGGAAATGACTAATATCATACATCACTTTACCCAATGAAAAACTCTCTTTTAATGTATTTTGATATATTTGAATCAATTTTTTAATTATATTTTATATAATATATAGTGGGATTTAGTGGGGTCCATTTTCTTAGCCCACTTTAATTATTTACAATCATTTTCTTGTACAACTAAATGTATAAAGAATTGATATTCTTATTGATTTATTACAAATCATGCATAACATTAATTATCTTACGGCTGAATTATTTTAACACTCCACTGACCTAGCCAATAGAAAGGAGGCAGTGGACATAATTATTCATTTCAACCTCCAACTATATTTTGGCAAATAAATAATTTAAATATGTTGAGTTATAATACTATATATGATGACGTGACATTGGTAAAAAGTATAGTTGCATGCTTAACTTAATCATTTCAAACAAACAATGTAGATTTTCCATTACCAATCAAAAGACAATTCACTGTATATGATAATTATACCTTGTTTTTTTTATAAATCCTTAATTCAGTTGAATGCAAGATTCAAACATTGCTCCAACATTTCTGAACTACCTGCAATTTTAACATATGTATTAGACTTTGAAAAAAATTGTAAAAAAATGTGTTTCTATGTGTTTTCTATAATTAGTTTTGAAGGATTTCATAATAAATTTTTATGTAATTGTTTTTTTAATTTCTAACACCATTAGGCATGCTGAAACCAAACATGACATGCAATAATCTATTTATAATTTAGTCGTATAGACATATTTCATAAGATGACAACGTATTTTGTTATCAATCTAAAATACTTATTAACATTTGAAGATATGATACTCATATAAATTTTGTAGTTGAAAGAACACACAAAACACAATGTTCAACATAACAACATAGGATTTTGAATAATTTCACACACATGAATTAAATATTCATTATCATCCTTTAAACCATACATGAAATATAAATGTCAATTGTAATCCCACAAAATAAACACTTCAAAAAAGTAAGAACACATCCTACAACCAAAACATATCATGTTCTTAACAACTTCATACTTAAACTCATTTTGGTGCTAAAAAGTTCATAAAATATATTTCAATATCAAATTTCCGAAAATTCTAATTAAGAAGATGGTTCTATCTTTAATTTCTTGGATGGTTTGGTGCCTGATAATTGCGTAGCGCCAGACGCTTCAAAATCAACTTCTTCACCCTTGTCAGCAATTACAACATCCTTAGCCGGAGTCATTAGAATGATTGATTCTTGATCATTTTCACCAGATGCAGATAATGTTTGCTTGCAATATAAAAAATTAATTGTTAGATATAAAATGAATTATAATAATACAATATTTATCATAGAAAATTATTATGTTAACAAATGAAGATACTTACTGCAGAAGTTTCCAAATTTTCTTTGTTAGGGACCAACTTTGCATATTCAGTTTTAGACTGATTCTGCACATTGAAACATCGAATATTTATTATACTTGTTAAATGTTTAAATAATACATGAATTAAGTGAATATTATACGTCTTCTACTATGTAGTCATTTTCAATCTCTTTAACAAAGGTTTCATCATCACAAAGCTTCCAAACAGACGCTTGGGAAAACGTTGGCTGCACCTTAACTCTAAAAGCCATTTTCTTATTCAACAACATTTCAAGCTCATCAGGATAAACCATTGGATCATCTTCTCCATTCTAATGGAAAAATAAAATATCAACCATGAGTGATAATCTGAACTTTACAACTCGATAAACTATTAACATTTTAACTTATGTATAACAATGTACCTCCACCATAGAGTTATGCATAAATTCAGCAGTCATTCCAAGTATAGCAGCACATTCGGAATCCCAGAATACAAATCGATATTTTGATTCACCATTGCTAACATATATCTCAATCTTGTACCTATAGTATTTTAAACGAAAAAAATAATATGATTAATAACAAATTCATTACCAAATTTATTTGCAATTCATCTAGATTATATGTACCTTGGTATAGGCTGTTCGACTTTTTGTCCACATGAACATTCATAAGCTTTTTCAGGATTAGGTGCCTTCGAAGAACACCTTGTGCAGCCATAATAAAACCATCCATACTTTGAGACAACAAATTTCAATGTGGTTGCTACAGTAACACATAAAGTTTCCTAAAAGCAAATCAAAAATGATATTAATTTCAAAAAGCAAACAATATAATTGTAATAGTAAAGATAAATTCGGCTCTATAATATTCAACTTACATGTTTGATTTTGCAGAACTGACTTAAGGACATACATTTCGCATTATGAACAAACCTTTCTACTGGCGAATACTGAGAACCACCAGACCAATTAGAAAGAGATTTTGCAGATTGAGTAGGCTTCTCCTTCTGTTCATTAGTAGGCAACCTATAGAAATAAGATTGTTTTTGAAATTAAAAATTATGTATAATAATCTGAATATAAATAAATAAATAAAATCCATACTTAGACATAAAATCTTGAATTTCAGGGATGTCTTCATTTATCAACAATTTGGAACCACTCCATGCATTTGACACTGTAAATTGTATAATTAATATAAAAATTATTGAACGTATAATGAAAAATACAAATCAGCTATGTATTTATAAAGTCTGATAGTGTAATACCTTGGCCATCTTTTACCATTGCATGAGTGAGCAGAATTACAATAGCTCCATTGTTTTTAGGATCATTGTAGTAAGCCAAAAATTTTGATCCATAGATTTCCCATAAATTGCAATTTATGCAATTACCCCTATTTTGCAATATAAATAAACAATATTATATGATGGGATTCAGTGATGCAAAATATATAAATTTATCAAACACATAAGTTATGAAAACAATGCGCATTACGTCAAATCTTTCAGCACAACAAAAACAACAACTTTCTTCCCCGGAGTGTTGGATTGGATATGGTTTATCTCACTAACAGCACCAATAATATCTACATTAAAGTAAGGTTCATTATTGAATGTGTTTGCAAATATATAAGTTATATAAGTTATAATAGAATTTAAATTATCTTCCAGTCTATCGGTTTTGCATTTGCCTTGAAGTATCTCATCAAAATCTTTAAAGAAATATCCTTTAGGTGGAATATTTTGAAGTTCGATTGCCTTCATTGTGGTACCACCAAGAAACACAATTTTTTTTGAATGATCACATACCTTCCACTGAAAATCATTGTTATAGACACTGCCATTGTTTATAATGCAGGTCATATTCTCCTTAATGACCTCTTTCCATTTCAGTAAATGGTCATGACGAATAAGGACCTGAATCCGATCACCCTAACAAAATGAAAATAATCTTCTTTTTATATGTTATACAAAAAAGCATTTTGTTGTAATTACTAACTATCATACAAAAATCTCTACTTAAAAAAAGAAAAACAATTTACCAAGGAATCCATAACAATCATCTCCAAATGTTCAATATCCTTATTATTCACAACACTCCAAACATCCATTATTCGAACACCAAGACGCCAAGTTTCTTTTGAGTCATTGATGTCTTTCATAGAATCAACCTTTCTACTCATTTTCACTGAAAAAAAATTCAAAAATTAATGTAACTGCAAATTTAGATGACTATAAAATTACAAACCTAATAACCTGGAAAAAAAAAGAGTATATAAATTTGATAGAGGTGTGTGGCAAAATGCTGAAAAGGATCCAACCTTTGATGTTACACATATATAACATCGTTTTGATTGTATAATTATATGTTATTAAATTATAATTTTAAATTAAAAATAACTATTTAATATAGTTGATTAATATTAATTGAGTAATTTAATATTATTGTTAATTTACCTACCAATTAATTATTATTATTGTTATTATTATTATTATTGATATTTACCCGCCATATATGATAAGAATATTTTTAAAATTTAAATAGTATATTTATTATTTGATTTGATTTGATTTAACTGAGATCCAAACTCTATAAATTAAAATCGGTTACTTATTATAAACAATAATAGAGGGTCATTCCAATGTCAATCTATTATTAATTGAATTTTACATAGATGTAATTTTGCAATAACACGCTGGCATATTGAATCTTATACCGCTGTTATCTTTGCACTAACATATTTTATCCTTTCAACAGAATAATTACAGTAAATACGTACATTCTGTATACCGAATTATAATAAAAATGTATTAAAATCAAAAGCAATAAAATTGTTTACAGTAAATAAAAATATAGTCTAATTTCTTCATGATCATAAATATTTAAAGAAAAATTCATTGAAATAAAAAATCAATAATAAATTAAAAGTTGAAATAAATGCTAATTACACAACATATATTTAAAATTTTATTTGATATATTTTTATATAATAAATAAATTAGTAATAAGTAAATGAATAATCAAATAGAATAGAATTTTAAGATGTTATTCTATATTTTTATTTACTGTAAACAGTTTTATTGATTTTGATTTTAATACATTTTTATTATAATTCGGTATACAGAATGTACGTATTTACTATAATTATTCTGTTGAAAGGATAAAATATGTTAGTGCAAAGATAACAGCGGTATAAGATTCAATATGTCAGCGGGTTATTGCAAAATTACATCTATGTAAAATTCAATTAATAATAGATTGACATTGGAATGACCCTATATTATTGTTCATAATAAGTAACCGGTTTTTAATTTATAGAGTTTGGATCTCAATTAAATCAAATCAAATCAAATAATAAATATACTATTTAAATTTTAAAAATATTCTTATCATATATGGCGGGTAAATATCAATAATAATAATAACAATAATAATAATTAATTGGTAGGTAAATTAACAATAATATTAAATTACTCAATTAATATTAATCAACTATATTAAACAGTTATTTTTAATTTTAAAGTTATAATTTAATAACATATAATTATACAATTAAATATTCATTTTGTCATTTAAAGAAAATCAAGTAACGATAATATTTGGCAAAAAAACTACAATAATAATTAATTTGATTTCAGAATATTGATTTCATTTTGGAATGATAAGATTGCAACAACAATAAAATAACGGTAATATTTTTAGTAGTATAAATAAAGTTTAGTACGAAATTACTTATAGGAACATGAAAGTAGATGTATCATGGATTGTAATTAGGGTAATTAAGTAATTATGGTGGTAATTAACTTTTATATATTAAAAGTAGATTCTCATCTTCTCTTTCTAATAAGCATAGCCTTCTCCATTGAATAATGAAGGTCTATTTAATAAATCGTTTGAAGTTCTTCCTAACTCCTAAGACGATTAGTATTATAACATAATTAGACTCTGATTACACTTATAGTCTTATTCAAATTAATCTCCATCATATATTATTTTTTATCTCTTAATACATGAATTGAACCAAAATCATTTGTTGAGGTTAAGAAGTTTGAATGTTGGAGACAAGCAATGGAAGCTAAATTTGCAGCTCTTAACATAACTAGTACTTGGGACATTGTGGATTTTCCACCAAACATCAAACCAATAGGCTATAAATGGATTTTTAAAATCAACTTTCATGCTAATGTGTCACTGGAAAGATTTAAGGCCCGATTAGTAGGCAAATTTTACAACCAAATTAAAGGCTTGAACTACTTTGACACATACTCATCAATGGCCAACTAACAATTGTAACACTTGTTATTGTTCTTACTTATATCAATAACTAGTTTATACATCAATTGAGTGTAAATAAGATTTTCATTCATGATGAACTTCAAGAAGATGTGTATATGGTCATCCCATCTGACATAAACCCTTTAAAATCAAATCAAGTATGCAAACTCAAGAAATCTTTATACGGTCTTAAGCAGGCTAGCAAAAAGTGGTATGAGAAACTCATATCCACCCTTCTTAATCATGGTTACATCCAAATCCAGTGTTGATCATTTCTTATTCATCAAGAAAGAAACCATGTCATTTACCTTATTATTGGCATGTATAGATAACTTAATAATTGCAGGAATCTCTTTAGCAGAATTCGATAACCAAAACAGTCTTGCATCATTAATTCAAAATCCAAAACTTGGGACAACTGAAATACTACCTTAACTTGGAAGTAGCTCACTCCAAACAAGGAATCTCTATATGTCAACAAAATGTACTGCCTATAGCTATTATCAAACACGAGACTCCTTGGTTCTAAACTAGTTAGCACCCTGCAGATCCTTTCATAATGATAGTCCTCCATACAATGACATTCATGCTTGTAGAAGGATGATTGGTAGTCTACTCTACTTAACCACTACTATGTTAGAGAATTGGGTATGATAATCCTGGATAACTTCGAAGAATCGTGTTCGTACACTTTCCGAACAAAGTATTTCGACCCTATTCTTGCCTGGGTTCACGAAATCTTTGTGGGGATAATTCTTGAAGAACAATTTGTTTCTGGCAAAGAGAGATGTTCAGGAATGTAGAGAAAGTTTGATTTCGTTATCTCTTTTCAAACTGAGGCCAAATGACTCCTTATATAGGAGATCAATAACAGAAACCGAAAAGACGCAACTGTTCAGAAACGGTTACGTCGGTTGGGAAAGGATTCGAAATTCAAAAGAAAATTTCGAACGTTGGAACCCCGTTTCAATTATTCTCATTCAATTATACGTTTACTCGACGAGCGTGCACTCCGCACTACCCCTAACTCGTTTCCAAGCTTTAACGCATAATTGCATCGGCCTATAGTAAATCACATTACTACTAAAATACATTGATGATACTAAAATCACCAACAAATCCCCCCCATTTTAGTGTAATCCTTGATTTACTCAGTATATACAATTATATATACAAGGGTATAACACACAGGTATAACGATCAAACAAATGCATAAATGAAAATGTCTTGCAATTGAATTTTCATCTTAGTACAAATACACATTCCAAATACTCGAAAATCGGGGTGTCATAGCGATTGAACCCGTCAATCCATTTGAGTGTCTAAAGATATAGTACACATATGTTTCTTACAATACTCTACTATTCATACTTGACACTTTACAAGCCATGTGTCCTTATCCATTAATAAGCATATAGGAAGCCAAGTCCAAGCTTCTTGAAGCGGCAAAACTTCATGCTCACATAGGTGATTCTTTTAATCTTGCACCTGCATTTGCAATTTTCCAAAAGAACCATTAAGAAGATATAATTCAACCTAGCCATCACTTGCAGGTCTGAGCACATACCTTGGGAAGATAAACACAATTGCTCCAATCTCTAACTATGATCTTTCCACATTGAATTCTGCTTCTAATGTTGTATTAGAAGGGAATTGGGTATACCATAGCTAATAGATTTAAATGGACTTTAATCCCATCTCAATTACCGACTTCTTCACTAAGTCTCTAGCTAACCCCTTCGTCAAGTGGTCAGCTAAGTTTTGTTGCGACCGAACAAACTCAATAGATATCACCCCATTCATGATTAATTCCCTAATCATACTATGTCTAACACCCAAATGTCTAGACTTTCCATTGTATATTTGACTATAAGCTTTAGCCAATGTGGCAGTACTATCACAACTGATAGAAATTGGTGATATCGGTTTAGGCCATATCGGAATCTCATATACCAAATTCCTTAGCCATTCCGCTTCTTTACCAGCAGCAGCTAATGCTACAAACTCAGATTCCATTGTGGAACCAGTTATACATGTTTGCTTCTTGGAAGCCCATGAGATGGCACCTCCCCCAAGCAAGAACACCCATCCACTTGTAGAGGATGAATCTTCAGCATTATTTATCCAACTAGTATCCGAATAACCCTCTAACACCGAAGGAAATCCCATATATGACAATCCATAATTTATTGTACCCTTCAAGTACTTGAATACCCTAGTTATCGCATGCCAATGATGTCTACTAGGATTACTAGTAAATCTGCTCAACTTTCCAACCGCATAAGCAATATCCGGTCTAGTGCTAATCATAGCATACATCAAAGAGCCTATAGATTTTGAATATTCGAGTTGATCCACGGGTTTACCTGTATTTGGCATAAGCTTTTCTCCCGGATCCATGGGAGTACTTACTGGAGAACAACTTTCATAATTGAACTTCTTGAGTATTTTCTCAATGTAATGAGATTGCGTAATTACAATCCCCTTATTCTCCCGTTTAATCTTAATACCAAGAATAACGTTCGCTTCTCCCATATCCTTCATGGAGAACTTTGATGACAAGAAATTCTTTGTTTTATCAACTTGATTTTGGTCGGTGCCAAAGATCAACATGTCATCAACATATAAGCAAATGAAAACTCCTTTACCAGAAGTATCAAATTTGCTATATACACATTTGTCAGCTTAGTTTAGAATGAAACCATTAGACAAAACAACCTCATCAAACTTTTGATGCCACTGCTTCGGAGCTTGTTTCAGCCCATACAACGACTTAACTAGCTTACACACTTTATGCTCATTACCAGGCATTACAAATCCTTCAGGTTGCTTCATATACACTTCTTCCTCCAAATCACCATTTAGAAATGCTGTTTTGACATCCATTTGATGAATCACTAGATTATGAATAGCCGCCAAGGCAATCAACAATCTAATAGTAGTGATACGGGCAACAGAAGCATAGGTATCGAAATAATCAATCCCTTCCTTTTGTCTGAAGCCTTGGATAACTAATCTAGCTTTAAACTTGTCAATTTTACCATCGACTTTCATCTTCTTTTTGAAGATCCATTTACAACCCAATGGTTTGCAACCTGGTGGTAAATCAGATAATACCCAAGTATTATTTTCCATGATAGAACCAATCTCTTCGTCAATTGCTTCTTTCCAAAAAGCAAAATCTCGAGATTTCACAGCTTCATCATACGTTCTTGGATCCTCCTCTATACTATAGCAATAATAGTATTGAGTGTCAATCTGATCCTTTGATCCCTCAACTAAATATAGTTGAAAATCAGATCCATAAGATCTAGATTTTCTAGCTCTTTTGCTCCTACGGGGTTCAAGTGTCTTACTTAGCACATCATTTGAATGATCATCCCTTAGAGATTCATCTGAATTAGGTATAGAGTCCTTTGGTCTAGGTATAGAAGAGAAATAATTCTCATCAAATATGGCATCTCTCGATTCTATAATCGTGTTAATAGAAATCGAGTCATTAGGTTCTATAACATAAAACCTATAGGCCTTGGAGTGCTCAGCATATCCAACAAAGATGCAAGCTACACCCTTTTCACCCAAAGTTTTCCTTTTTGGGTCCGGGAGTCTAACCACGGCTCTACAACCCCACACACGTAGAAATGTTAAGTTGGGTCGTTTCTTATACCAAAGTTCATATGGGGTAGTCTTGTTCCTTTTATTAGGAACCCTATTTAACAAATAGCAAGTCGTTAACATAGCTTCTCCCCAAAACCCTTCACTCAAACCAGAGTAAGATAACATGGCATTCACCATTTCCTTAAGCACTCTATTTTTCCTTTCAGCCACACCATTTTGTTGAGGTGTATATGGTGTCGTAGTCTCATGAATGATTCCTACGGATTGGAAAAATACAGGATCATAATATTCACCACCTCTATCTGTACGTAATGTTTTAATCAACACATTTTGTTGCACTTCAACTTCAGTTTTATAAATTTTGAATTTATCTAAGGATTCGTCCTTAGCGTGCAGCAAATAAACATAGCAGAATCTAGATGCATCATCTATGAAAGTGACAAAATATTTTTTATGTCCTAATGATGGAGTAGCATGCAAATCACATAAATCACTATGTATCAACTCAAGAATGACAGATTTCCTTGTTATACTTTTAAAAGGTTGCCTAGTGATCTTTGTTAACATGCAAGTTTTACAATTTTCTACATTTTTATCAAAAACAGGAATTAAATCATCTTTAGACATTTCATGCATTCTTTTATAATGTACGTGTCCTAGACGAGCATGCCATAACGATGAATTGATAACATTCGAAGAGGACATAAATACAGAGCCAGAATCATTAGGAACTCCATTCAAATTCATCATAAACATACCATTATTATAATATCCAAATCCTACAAACACACCAGACTTCGATAAAACATATTTATCGGATTCACACACTTGCTTGTATCCAAGCTTATTTAATACAGGACCAGAAATCAAATTCTTACGTAGTTTAGGAACATACAAAACATTAAACAAAGTAATAGTCTTTCCAGAACTGAATTCTAGCACCACGTTTCCTTTGCCTTCAACGAGAGCGAAGTGATCATCTCCCATGTAGAGGACAGAACCATCTTCCACTGGAACAAGAGTCTTGAACCAGAAACGATCCTTGCAAACATGTGTTGTAGCGCCAGAATCAATCCACCATACGATAGCATCATCCTGCACATAGAATGCTTCAGAATTTAGTGAAACCGAATGTTTAATCAAACTATTCAAATCACGAATTGATTTCTGACCTTGGTTTTCAGATTGGTCCTTAGACCCCTTTCCTGAACCACTTGCATTCGCGTTATCATGTTTTTTGCCGGAACGACAATCCTTCTTGAAGTGGCCTGTTTTCCCACACTTCCAGCATTCTAGTTTCGGTTTCTTGTTAGCACCGAAAATGCCCTTATTGTTCTTGAAAGCACGCTTCTTTCCTTTGTTTTTGTTGTTACCGTTCTTACCACCCTCTTCGACCATATTAACCGAGGGTCCAGCAATTTCTTTGCCTTTTCCTTTGTCATCCTCCTGCGCTCTTAGAGATTCTTCTATGCGCAAGTGACTTCCAAGTTGGATCAAAGACAGTTCGTCTTTTCCATGCTTCAGATTGTGTTTGAAATCCTTCCACGAAGGAGGCAACTTGTCTATGATGCTTGAGACAAATATTGTTTCATCCATCTTCAATCCGTGTTGTGTGAACTGTCCAAGGATTCGGAGGAGTTCATTGAATTGTTCCATGACAGACCTCGATTCAACCATTTTGTAATTGTTGAAATCGGTTACCAGGAACTTTTTACTGGATGAGTCCTCTGCCATGTACTTGGATTCGAGACAATCCCACAATTCCTTTGCAGATTCTATGTTTTGATAAATATCAAATAAGGGATCAGACATACCGTTAAGAATGTGCCCTCTGCATATGTAGTCGTCGTTCTCCCATTTTGATCTACGTCTCAGATTTTCAACCGTGTCTTCCTCCAGAAGTTCTGGACTCGGTGTAGACAGGACGTGCACCACCTTCAACGTTGTCAACATGAAATGCATCTTCTTTTGCCAATGCCTGAAGTCTTGTCCTTGAAACTTGTCCAATTTTCCGAAGTTTGTAGTCATCTCCTTGACGGTGCTTCCTCCAGCCATGATTATAAGAAATTACTTTGTTCGTTTGTTAGAGAATTGGGTATGATAATCCTGGATAACTTCGAAGAATCGTGTTCGTACACTTTCCGAACAAAGTATTTCGACCCTATTCTTGCCTGGGTTCACGAAATCTTTGTGGGGATAATTCTTGAAGAACAATTTGTTTCTGGCAAAGAGAGATGTTCAGGAATGTAGAGAAAGTTTGATTTCGTTATCTCTTTTCAAACTGAGGCCAAATGACTCCTTATATAGGAGATCAATAACAGAAACCGAAAAGACGCAACTGTTCAGAAACGGTTACGTCGGTTGGGAAAGGATTCGAAATTCAAAAGAAAATTTCGAACGTTGGAACCCCGTTTCAATTATTCGCATTCAATTATACGTTTACTCGACGAGCGTGCATCGGCCTATAGTAAATCACATTACTACTAAAATCACATTGATGATACTAAAATCACCAACATACTAGAACAGACATAAATTCATCACTTAAAAATTAAGCCATTTTCTGGTCAATACAACAACGATTCATTCAATGCAGCTGCAAAAGTCCTTCGATACCTGAAACAATGGCTTTCTTGTGGTTTGTTCTTCTCATGTGATTCATCCTTCCACCCCATTAGTTTTTCAAATGCTTATTGGGGAGGATGGATAGATAGCATGAAGATCAATTTCAGATCAATGCTTCTTCTTAGGCATATCATCAATATCCTGGCACACGAAGAAACAATTAATCATCTCCAGATCTTCATAAGTTTAGGATCGTGTCTAGATTGCAACAACATGTGATCTACAATGGCTTGTGTATCTCCTTGAAGACATCAAGATTCCATCAACAAAACTACTTGTCCTCTATTGTGATAACCTCAATGTCATCCATATTGCAGTCAATCCCGTGTTCCATGAACGTACCAATCACTTGGAAATCAAATACCATCTTGTTTGAGGGAAGCTTCAAGTTGGTTTATTCAAACTGATATATGTATCTTCCAAAGACCAAATTGCTAATTTCTTCACAAAATTACTTCTTCCACAAACATTTTGCCTTCTTTTATCTAAGTTGGAGATGATCAACATCTATTCTCCAATTTGTGTGAGGATAACACACAATGAGATAGTTACAAGTTAGTTATTTTAATAACAACCTTGTTATGCAAGCTTTTTATATATAAATAGTTAGTTACTTAAGGGTTATTAGAAGTTAGTTGGAGGCTTTCATCCTAGGTTTACACCCTAAGGTTGTAGCATATGTATCCTCCTTTATCTATAAGTATCTGTTGTAATTTATCTTTTACATAAAGTTGAGATGCTTTGTTCATATTACTAGATGTTGTGTGAGATTAAAGACATCCCAAATTGCCTATAAAGTTGGACCTTTTGTACAGATTGGTACTTCTCTTTGAATCAACCATTGATTATTTATCATGATTATACCACATTACATGGCCTAATAGGCCTAGGCTTTGAGGAAGGTTTCTTCTGATCATGGGAATTGGATATTGATTTGATTTCATCATTAGTACAAAACAAACCTTACTACTCTATGAAGGAAATCAACAAAGAAAATTATGTTTTTCAGCAGTATAACAGAATAAGAGTATATCATTAGAGTCGAAAAATTATTTACAGGACCTAAGTCCCTCGTGTATAAATTGGATTTCAATAATCCATGTAAGAAACACAAATTACAAGTTATCAAAACAAAACAAAAGAAGAATAAAAATACTAAAAGAATCTCAAATGAAAACAGAATCACTCACACAAAACAGAACAAAACAAAAACATAAATTTTTTTTACAACAAAATCAATAATTCAACATCCTCTTAAAGAACAACTCCACCAACCAAAGCCATTCCAAAAACAACAAGATTCACCCACATCACTACAACATCTGCATTTGAGGCTTCTGCCGGTAAAACCTTCCCATCACCATCATCGCTACCAGCACTGCTACCATCATCTATCGCAGAAGAATTAGTTTTTCCAGCCTTAGGCAAACCCTTACCAGGCGCAGGGGCTAACGCCGGAGCCTTAGCCGGAAGAACAAGATCAAGAGGAAGAAGAACCTTATCTACCTGATAAATGGCAAGTTTGCTATCAGTATAAACAGTACCAGTAACGGAAGCATTAACGGCTCCAGTAGCCATGCTAACTTGGTTTCCACCGTAAGTAGTAACATTAAGTTGAAGCCTAGCATCATCACCGGCTTGTGTTTGAACAGGGTTGGTTAAGGTATCAAAGTTTGTGATTGAAATGAATGAAGCAAGAGTATGAAACTGTAAGAGTTCAACTTTTTGTCTATCAGATAGAGAGTTTAAGAATCCTGCTTTGAGTTTGGAGAAATCACTGTCTTCTGGTGCAAAAATTGTTAAACCACCTGAGCCTGATGATGATACTAGCTGTGAGTTGAGCTGGTTGATTAATTGTGTTGTTTTGAGAAGACGGATTAGGACGGAAAATCTCTTTGCTTTTTGGAGGATGTTGATTATGTCAATGGTGGGTCCTTTTGGGATGAGGGGTGATGGTGCACCAGTTGGTGTTGTTGGTACAAGTGGAACTGTGTTTAGTCCTGGTGATGGTGATGCTGCTGTTGTTGCTGGTAACGGCGGTGATGCGGAGGTTGATGGTAAGGGTGGTGATGATGTTATTGTTGGAGGTTGAATTGGGGAGAGTTGGGCTAAAGAAGTGGTGGTGGTGTAGAAAGTAATTGCAAGGAGAAGGAATGGGGTGGAAATTAGAGATTGTTGCATGATGTTTTTCATTTTTGGGATTTTTAGAAGTGTTGTTTGGAAACTGTGAGAATATGTACAAGACTCTAGTGCATATATTGTTGCTTGGTGGTGGTGTGAAGAAAGAGGGAGAAAGGGTTTCTTTTTATAGTTTAGGGGGATGAAAATTAATGATTGGTTAATTAGGTGCAATGTTTTGTCGAGAAAGGTGTATCTTTTGCATGTCATGAAGGTGGTGCGTCATGATAGTGTATGATAAGTGGTGAGGGAGGTGGGATTTGTGAATGGTATTAGGAAATGTTGGAAATCAAGGTGTAGTATAAAATGGACTGTATGCATGCAATGATGCAACTTTGGTGGTGTAGTGTCTGATTTCACATCATTGTTACAACTTACAATCAGTTAGATGGACTTTTATTTAAAGAATGGTTGGAAAGGGGGGCGTGTTTGGATTAAGTTTGTTTGATGATGTGCGTTTCAATTCTCAAATTTGTATTAAGTTTACAAAGAATAAAATGTACATACATTTATAATATATAGACTTCATATAACTCTGTAAATTAACAATCAATTTTATTATTTGCTATAATAGAATGTGATCTTAAAGAATCCCTCAGATGATATCACCAATAAAGAGTTCTTTACACAAGTGTGTGGAAATGAAAATTGTGATCATAATGTTAAATTATGCACATGCTAAGTTTTCCACAACAAAACTTGTTAACATGAACTTCATAAAAAAAATATTCTAAAAACCGTAGCTAATTTGCCGTTAATCCGTAACTGATCTCTAATTAATTCAAACACATTATTCTTATGATTTAGATTTTGTATTTTTTTCAAGAATATTTATCATATAATAATAATCTTTTACACAAAAAAATATTTTTTTTAATTTGATATGATTTAAATATGAATTTTTAAAAACTGATTTTCTATAAACCACAAACAAGAAAAACATTAGCATATCATTCAATTTTGTGCTATTATTTTGCAGGACTTATCTCATAGTATATATAAAGTAGTTGCAAAGTTTAGTTAGATTTCGAATAAGTCTTGATTTATATTTCTATCAAAAAATCAAAATAAATCGAAACTTATTTGAAATGGCATGGAAATTTTCAAATAATTTTTTATGTGTTATTATGTAATTTCTCGCAAAAAAAAACTAGTTCAAAATTCATTCATATGTCAATGTTTTGTTGTTTCCGTTTCAAGAAAAATCAACGTTTACAAAATTCTTATTTAATTCATCTTTTGTCAAAAAAAATATATTTTTGTGCGACAAATCCTTATAATTTGATACACTAACATAAAAAACAATGTATTTCAACCTTTTTACAACCAATAGGATTAAATTTCTCATTTCGTCTCTTGAAAAAAAAAACACATTAATATGCATTCCACGCCAAATAATGCACAAGGTGGTGGAATAAGCTATCCTTCCGAACAAACTAAAGTTGGATTAAATGAAGAATAAGGGTATTTGATAACCATACCTAACATGAATGTATCTCAAGCATCATCTAATAGAAGATTCAAGTAAAGTTCATATATAATTAGTATATCCGACAAAGGACTTGAAGCTTCAGAGTGTGAAAGAGCGGAAGTGTAAAAGCTCACCCACTACGCCAAAAACTGGAATAGACATCGCACCTTAGAGGGCGCTTTCTTAAAGAAGCGCACTCTAAAGTGAAGAGAAAAATAAGGAGGAATAGACAGCGCACTTTAGAGGGCGCTTTTGTAACAAAGTGCCCTCTAAAGTGAAGCGAAAAAATAATGAGGAAATGGAGGGACACCAATAGAGGGCGTGTTTATGAAAGCGCCCTCTAAGGGTACCCTTAGAGGGCGCTTTTAAAAAAGCGCTCTCTAAGTCCATGTACATTTCCAATTTATAAAGCGCTTTTGGAAAGCCTTAGAGAGCGCTTTTAGAAGCGCCCTCTTAGGCCCCCTTTAGAGGGCTCTTTTTTTGCACAAGCGCCCTCTAAGGTCCCCTTTATTAAACATTAAAATTATAACATATATACTGCATGTCTCTTTATTTTCCCTCTCTATATGCTATTTCGTTTACGTAACTGGGTTTTCTCTCTACTGCGATTACTCTCTACTGCGATTACTCTCGTCCTCCGTTCGTTCTCCCTCCCTCACCGTCGTCGTCGCCGTCGCCTTTTTCTACTGCTGCGTTCACGTTCACTGAGTTATCTGCGTCCACCGTCGTTGTTCACTTTCTTCTCCATCGTTACCGTCACCTTGAAGGTATTTCTCTTCTCCATCGTTACCGTTCACTTTCTTCAGGTGTTTGATTAGGGCATTTTCTAAACTGAGTTTTACATTTTGTGCATTATGTTGATTAATGTTGTTTAGGGCAAACGAGCACTATATGGTGTTCATGAGCACCTTGTTGTAAGGTTTTTTATTTCTGATTGAAAACTGATGTCATTTGGAGTGTGTTTGAGCTTATGCTTGGAAGTTTGATGATTATGGATGCAAGTTTGTTCATGTTCCAAACACCATAAGTTTGCATTGGTCTTTTGTATGCAGTAGGTGTGTGTGAGTTTGTATTCAATAATGATGAAAAAAAGAGAGAGTTTAGATTGTTGTAACATGAGAGAAATGGAAGGTATATGAATGTGTTTTTGTGTAGCTTCACGAATATGGTCATTGTCTTACTTGGGTCTTATTGAATCATTTCTATATTACAGATAAAATGGCTAACCAAGACGATACCCATGACGCGAGTGGATCACGTAACAATGTTGAAAAAGAAATCAAACGAGGATTGACTGTTATGAAGTCAATCATTCGTGCAAGAGACAAGGGTGAAAAATTTGAAGTACATTGGAGTGCTGAAGACCAACTAATTGAGCCTAACGGTTCAATGTTGGCAAGTTACATTGGTTCCCTTGTTCGACAACATATTCCGATTACATGTGATAATTGGAGAAGTCCGGAATTGAAGGTTGGCAAAGAAAAAATATGGTCTGAGATACAGGTACTTACCATATATTATTATATGTTTTTTTGTTGACTATTTGTTGACCATATATTGTTATAATATTACTTATAATAACACACTCCATTTGTATGTTTTTTAGAGATCCTTTCACATCGATGAAAGCCGGCAAAAATATTGTATTCAATTGGCCGGAAAAAGACTCCGAGGATTTCGATCCTTTTTGTCCAACAAATTTCTCAAGGATGAGGAAGGAAACTTTGTTGAAGCAGAACGGCCAATGAAGTATGTGGAGATTATTTCAGCCGAAGAATGGGATAACTTTGTCGCCAAACGAAGAAACGAAAAATTCCATGTAATGTCTATTAATTATGGTATTATACAATTGTTAAGTTACTTGGTTCTAATATGCCTTAAACTTTTTTATCCAGGAAGTAAGCGACAAAAATCGGAAAAGGGCATCAAAACCCGCGTATCCGTACAAAAAAGGGCGTATGGGATATGCACGGTTACAACAAAGAATTGTGAGTATATTCAAATGCTATGAGCTTATACATTGTCACAATATGTTATAATTGATGATCTTATAATCTGATTCAATTTGTAGCTAGTCGAGGAGAAAAGTGATGCAACATCTCTTCCGGAGCATGTATTATGGAAGGCTGCTCGGGTTGGGAAGGATGGGGCTGTCGTTGAAGCGGTTCAAAATGTTTATGACGAATGTGTAAGTATATGAAACATTATTTCTTTAATTATATCGAAAATTTTGTTAGACATATAATTCATTTTTAATCTCCTCTAATAATATTTCAGGAGACTTTATCCCAAACCTTACCTTCAACCGAGGTCCAGGATTGCAGGAGCGTACTTAGTCGAGTACTAAATGTTCCTGAGTATTCCGGTCGTGTGAGGGGTAAGGGTTTTGGTGTGACTCCGTCGTCATTTTATAAAAAACCAAAAACAAAAAATCCTACCAACAAAGAGGTGATGGACACCTTGGCGGAGTTAAGGGCACAAGTACTCGAACTGCAAAAGGAGAATGCAAGGTATAGAGAGGAAAGGTGCGGTTCCGAGGCAAAAGATACTAGTGACCGAGCTAGTATCAATTGTCAACCGAAATTTCCCGAGGTAATTATATATGTTATTATGAAATTAAAATAGCACTTTTTTACTTGACACATATACACGTTAACAATAACATTTATTATTGGTTTAGGGCATTACACCTTGTCAGCTGTATCTATCGTCACCAACTTATCGCATGGTTGGCAAGGGAAAAGTGCACAACACTTCAGGTGAATTACTTCACCATAATCCCCTCCCGGTGGGATATATGAAAGTTTCGGTTGACCTTGTATTAGATACCGACGCGCTTCTACCATTACCTGACGTTGTTTCAGAGACAACGTTGATGCGAGATGCAGTCGGATCCTTTGTTGGATGATTAGTGTATTGTAAAGACACAAGAGTGTTTTCGTAAGTATCATGGATAAATCATACACACTCTTAAAATATAGAGAAACCTTCCAATTTTTAAGTAAAACAATCAGAAAATATTTTTAGAATCTAGTCAATTGTATTGGAAACTATCAAATTGATTAGGAAAAGATTGTGAATTGTGTAATCGATTAGAACAAATATCTAATCGATTAGATAAAGGCGAATCAAGATCATAAGTGATTATGACAGTCTCTTAATGAATCGTAACGGCTCTATATCTAAACCTTTCAATTTGGACAGAAATAATCGATTAGGTCAATCAATTGGCCTATGTATTATTTCTTAACTTAAACCATTTATTGGGCTATAAATAAAGAGGTCCTCAACTATTTCAAATCATCAAGAAAGCATGAAATATCTCTCTCTCTCTCTCTCTCTCTCTCTCTCTATATATATATATATATATTATATATATATATATATTATATATATATATATATATATATATATATATATATATATATATATATATATATATATATATATATAATTGCTTCAACGTTTTCGTATATTCAAGCATTCTTGAGTTTAAGTGAGGAAATTGTTCTGGATGAAGGATTTATTGTAAATTTACCAAGAGTGGTTTTCTCTTGAGTAAATCATTCTTCCTTAGGAAGTAATTATTTTTGTTTAGAGTTAAATCATTCTTAAAAGCTCTTGGTTTGGTTTTGGGGATTGGTATAAGTCTCTGTTTGGCTCATGAGCCCCACCATTAAAGAAAAGTTCTCCTTTTGGACTCCTAAAGAATAACCATAGAAAATTTTTAACAATGGTTCTTGAGCTCAGCTCGATTAAAAGTTTTATCTGTTCGAAACCAGTTTGATATAAAATCTCACTCAGTTTCTAAGTTCAGCCTCTATAAAAGCTCAATAGATTCGAGAACAGCCCGATAAAAATCTAGGCTCGGTTTGTGGTCAGTCCTAGTAAAACCTTGATTCATTTTGGAAGATATTCAATTCAAAACTCCATTTTGGTTCAAGATCAGCTTGTACAAAATTTATGTTTGACAAGAAGGCTCGTCGCTTCAAGCCAGGTTGCTGATTTTTCAGATGGAATGTGAGATTTGGTCTTCCCACATGTGATTCATCCTTCCACCTCATTGATTTTTCATATGCTTATTGGGAATGATGTATAGAGAGCAGAAGACCAATCTCATACTAGTGTTTTTTTAGGTAAGTCATTAATATCATGGCATGTGAAGAAATAATTAACCATTTTTTCAGTTCATCGTCAACAATTGAGTATTGTGTCTTGGCTGCAACAACATGTGAACTGCAATGGTTTGTGTATCTCCTCGAAGACATCAAGATTCCATCAACAATATTATTAGTCATTTATTATAATAACTCCATTATCACCCATATTGCAACGAATCTCGTGTTTCATGAACACACCATGAGATAGTTCCAAGTTATTTCAATAATTAACTTGTTGTGCAAGCTTTCCATATACATATAGTTAGTAAGCCAAGCTTTTCATTTATAGACAATTAGTTAACTGTTCGTTAGAAGTTAATTGGAGGCTTTAACCCTATGTTAACTTTAGGTTGTAGTGTATGGACTAGAGGTGGCAAAATGAATAGATTGGATGTATACAGATTGGATTGCTAGTGGATGGATCAAAATAATTCATTAATCTTTTAACAATCCACTAAAACTTTTTCAAAAATATTCAATCAAATCCATCCATTAGAGATAAAATTCATTCAATTTGCCTATTGACATCTTTTTAATGGATGGATATCCATCAATTTGAAATATTAATCTAAATATATTAATTTTTTTTGTATTTTTAAAAATTTGATATTTTTTCAAGAAATTTGATTTTTTTGTATTTTCGAGAAAAAAAATCGCTTAACTATTTACCAAGTCGCTTAGCTTAATTTAATGTTCTGCCTTAGTCTCTTAACTAAAAAATATTACAAGTTAATCCCTTAACTTCATTTCTGTTATCCTATTTGGTTCATTCCGTCAATTTCTAACCAAAAAAATGTTAATTTTTGGTGACGTGGCGTGACAACAAGGTCATTCGTATAAATCGGAGTCAACATATGTAGTTAAAAATTTATACATTATTTAAACTACAAAGGTTTTGTTTTCGGAGAACTTCCGCAGTTTAAATCGTGTATCGGTTTTTAACTACATATGTTGACTCAGATTTGTACCAATGACCTTGTTGTTACACCACATCATCGAAGCTTAACATTTTTTTGCCAGAAATTAACGGAAGAGACCAAATATGATAACATAAGTGAAGTTAAAATGACTAAATTGTGATATTTTTTATTTAAGGGACTAAAGCGAACATTAAATTAAGTTAAAGAACTAAAATATTTTAAGGGACTAACTTGATTTTTTATTTACGAAAAAAATCAATTTTTTGTATTTTCTAAAAAAGTATTTTTTTAAACTTTCGAAATAAATTGTTTTTTTATTTTTGAAAAAATCATTTTTTTTTCGAAAAGACCAATTATTTTATTTTTGGAAAAATATTTTCTTTATTTTAGGAAAACTCGGTTTTTTTTGTATTTTAAAAAAATTGATTTTTTAATTTTCAAAAAAAAACATTTTTTTTTTATTTTCAGAAAAATGGATCTTTTTGTATTTTTGAAAAAAATCAATTTTTTTTATTTTTAGAAAAATTGGGTTTTTTTTCGAAAAAAAACATTTTTTTATTTTTAAAAAAATCATATTTTTTACTTTAAAAAACAATTTTTGTTTGACTTTTAGAATTTCAAAAATATTTTTTATTGTATTTTTATAAATAGATTTAATTGAATTAATGTATATGATAAAAATAATTTATTGGATCATTAGAATATGTTAGATGCATTGTATAGCGGTAAATTCATGATCATCAAGCTATGGATAAGCAAGATATCAAATAACAAGAGTCGTCACCGCGCTTTTATTGTTTCCAAGGGAAAAGGGAAAAGTACGAACAAAACCCAAGAATAAGAAGTTTTCAAATCAAAACTAATAAAATGCCAGAGATTACAGGTAAGGGGGTTGGTTACACATAGGGAAGGTGTTAGCACCCAAAGTGTCCTAGATACTCCTAGGGAGCCATTTCTTGTGTGCATATGCGTTTTTGTACAAATGATGTTTGCAAGCAAATAGAATGGGGGGATGAGAAAAGAATTCATTAATTATATTTTTGTGTTTGACAAGACCTTCGGACTTGTGCCTACGTACCAACATAAAAATGAGGGATCAAAACCTCGTAGTTCGTGGTATAAATTTCAAAGTGGATGCATTGCTTTTAACAAAAATTAGGTTTGAAATGCGCAAGGGCCTAAAAATGGTTTGAATGAGTTAATTCTTTTTGGCTTTTGAAAATTTTAAGTCAAGTATAGTTAAGTATATTTACAAATTTGATTAAGAAAAGAAGTTTGAAAGTGCAATGGCATAAGGTCAAAGTTTCTAGTTTGCAATATGGTCTAAGTTTAGAAAAACAATCACAATCAAGGAAGTTTTTAAAAGAAGGGAGAGATTTTGAAATTAAAGAAATGGGGAAGAGATGAAGAGACTAATTCTAAGCATAAATTTAAAAGTTAAGAGTTGAAAAGATCTGACCAATGGGCTGCAATCCAATAGACAAGAATGTCATATAGAAATCCAAATTCCCTTGGACATTAGAATCAAGCAACAAACAACGCACAAAATATCAACTTGAAGAGCAAGACATCAAATAAAGATAGCCACATCCAAGACATCTTCCAAAGGAAAGAAAAAAGGCCTAGTTTCCACACAATACCATGAAAGAGGGGAGACTTACAATCTCACTAACTAGAATGTTATGCCTTTTGTGTCAAAAATTTAGCGCTATGTTAAGCAATCATAATTGGACTTATGTAGAAGTCATAACTATTTGAGGTCGGGCAATAGAATTTTGGTGTTAATGCATGTTAGAGACATAGTATGATGAACTATGCTCATGAAACATACCACACACAAAAAGAATATGCAAAAGTGGGGGCCTAATCTCATCCATACTTATGTTTATTTTGCAATCAACTAGCCTTAGGATATAGAGATATCATAGGTCCATGACATGAATGCATAAAGAAGGGGAATGAGATGAAGAGGGAGGGGAAATGGATCAAACTCAAATTGGACAAGGGGGGACTTTTACCAAATTAAGATCATTCATTCATTTTGGGAGATGGAATGTACATTCCATCAATCCCCTAAATCCAATGATCTTAACTTAACAAATTCAAACCAACCTTGACCAAGGCCCAACAACACAATTCAAACTTCCAAAGTCAATCAAAATGGCTCTACACAATTTATTTGACATTTATTCGATTAAAAATACTAAAAATAATACATTAAATTAAATATGATTGGTCAATTTCCCAAAACCTCATCAAAACACCAAAGAAATGGCCATGAGATTTATCATAGGTCAAACAAGGTCAAAGGAACTTGGAGAAAAAAATTCAGAATTTTTGAAAACTTAAAAGTATTTTTAAACAATTAAAATTATTCACAAAATCAATTAAATCATGAAAAATATTAATAATGATCCAAAAAATAATTTTAATTCAAAATATTAAAGAGGAGTTTATTTAAAAAAAAATGGTTAAACTCTCATATTTTTTGGATCAATATTAAAATTAATATGAATTAATGAAAATCAAAGAAATAAAAATTAAAATCAAAAAAACGTGGACCACTTGATCTCCCTCATTAGTTGAGGTGACAAATCAAGTGGATCTGAGTGCGCGTTCCACCATACACCAAGTCAAATGTTCCACACGCGTGGTAATCACTTTAGACGCCCCAGATTAAAACATTTTAAAATGAACCAATGGTTCTGAACCGTGTCACATCACTGTCGGGGCCAAAGGCCGGTCATCTTCTCTGATGGCCCTGGCCGGACTGGTTCAATCATCACCATAACATAAATGAAAAAGTAGGACATGATCTGAAAGATAAAATGGCGTAGATCACGAATATCACCTCAATTTTAACTAACTCCAAATATATAGAGAGATATGTGGAGTTGAATTTTGAGGTGTGTCAATTGAGTTGCTTCGATTTGACCTCAAAGCAACTCAATCTTCTTGCCTACATTGGTAGGACTTCAGACAACTAAAGATCCAAGAGAATTGAGTGAGAATCGAAGAGAAGAAAAAATCTGGAAAATACCTTCAATGTTGTGCATAACTTGATCTCTCTTGCTTCAATTCGTGTTTGATCTTGCTCAGGTAGCTTGCAGGCGTGACTTAGGATTGGTACAAAGCTTTGGATCCTGGAGTTTTTGAATCTCCAAACAGTGAGATTCAAACTCAATTTTCAAATGAAAATTATCAGGTTTTCCTTTCAAATATGAGGGTTTCAAGTATGGAGGCAAAGCTGGCGCGCCAGGTTCCTTTGAAATGAGCACAAAGGGCCTCTATTTGTAGCAAAATGAAGTGTTATTTGCACACTTGAAAATTTGTCCAAATTTGGCAATGTGAATGGCACACGTGCATGGGCATGTACATGCCCATGAAGCATCTCAATTAGATCCAAAACCCAATGAAATGAAGTTTGGATGAAGCTTGAATGGCAAGGCAAAGTTATTTGATCATTTGAAGCTTGAATCTTGCCAACTGATACAGTCATGTTTACACCATGCGCAGACCCCTCAAACTTCATCCAAAATGAATGAATTAGGACTCTTTGGAAAGCTTAAATCAAGAGGAACAACTCTTATGTTTAACACTTTTTCATTTGGAACTTGAATCATGGTGAATTTTGAGGTGGAAGTTTGGAAATTTCAACATGTTGGAAAAATTTCTAAGTGTCAAGTCACATACTTCATTATTCCACCTTGCTTAACTTTTTATGTGAGCTCCAAATGAGAAACGTGTCTTCATCAAAGTTGTAGCTCTTTAAATTACCTTCAAAATAGTAACCAATGTGACATCGTTTGGATTTGTAATGAGTGAGTTATGCATTTTTGAAGTTGAGGAAAATCACTTGTTCAATGGTATTGGTCCAAAATGACCTATAATGTATCCTCATATCACATTCTCATAAAGGTTGAATTATCTTTCACTCAAAACATAAAAGTTGAATTATACACCTTGAATTTTATTGTTCAACTTGGAAATCTTTCATCTCATAAAAATTGAGCAAGTTATGGCCTTGGGAAGTTGACTATCAAATTAGGGTTTAGACAAAATGACCTATAATGTTTCAACATAGAAAATGACTTTCCAAGAGAAATTAGCTCTAGACCTAAACATGAAAGTTGTTAGGAATGTCATTTGTAGTAACTTTTATCTTGGAGTCATTTTCATATGATGAAAATTGTAGGAGATAGGATCTAGGGAGACCCAGTTTTGAACAGATGAATTCATCTGGCCAACCACCATCAACCAACTTGCTAACTTGCAATTATCTTGACTTTTTAGGCTCGTGTTAGATCATATATTCATTATATGATGTAATTTTAAGTGTCCCTTGATAAATTTGATCAATTGGTGAGGAAGCTTGTTGTAGAAGTTTCTCAAGATACCCAGATAAACTAGGGTTTCCAACGCAAACCAACTCCAAACTCTTGAAGAAATCTTGATCAAAATAACATGTAAAGATCATTGGGACTCATATATGATGCTTAGAGACATTGTGGATCAATCCTTGGTTGTGCTTTTAGCCATGAGGGTCTTAAACCCTAGATGTGAACTTGATAGATCAAAGGTGATCATGCCCTACCTACAAAAGAGTTAGACCAAGGCAAAGACATATTTTTGGTATTTTGGTTAGTAAAAATGATAATATACAAGTATGATACAATCACATGGTGCTTGGTGATCTCTCCCAAAACAAACCTAATGAAAGAGGAGTAAGGAGGATGCCAAGGTATGATCCCAATGCTAATGTATATGATGAAATCGCATGAGGGATCTTAGGGTCAAAACTGGGGTCTTACACATTGGATCCATCCATTGATTTACTTTTTGAGAACTTTTGAATGCACCATATATATTACTAGGACACCATGTAAAAACACTAAATATCCTTAGATCCCGGAGATACATTTTCGGACGCACCCCAAACACACACATCATAGGCCAATTCAGAGCCACGCCCTATGAGTGTGGCATTTTTATATCCAGAGATTCATCTCAGAATCTGTCCGTAGATGCATCTCCGCAACATACTAAAACAGAAATAGAAGCAGAAAATCAAAATGTTGTATTTTTACAAAATAAAATTATCATTCATAATATAAAATCAGCATTACATATGTGCATCTCCGGAATCTGTCAGTAGATGCATCTCCATAGCATACTGAAACATAAACAAAAACAGAAAACCAAAAAGTTGTATTTTTACAAAATAAAATTACCATTCATAACATAAAATCAACATTACATAGATGACGTTAACAGAAAAACAGACATTACATTTCAATATCCAAGTGGACGCTTCAACATCTTTACAATATCTTTGACCGATCTTGAAATCGTCGCTTCCAACTCGATCATAACTTTTGTTTCGAAATGGAAAAATATATTCCATATAACTCTTACGTCTGCATCTGTCTTGAGCTCATAGTTGTTGAACTCAATCTTGCCTTCATTGTTAATTGACGATGAACGGTACTCGAGCTTCACAATTTTTTGATTATCTCTGTAAGGTAGGAGATTATACACTTCGTATTGCAGATCTGCAAAAAATGTGTATTCATTAATCTTAAACTTCCGTTCGAGTGTCTCCCTGGAGAATGAGACATTTGCGACATACCAGATGATATTTATTTGTGACATTTGCGACATTTTCTGTTTGTATGAAATAAAAAACATTAGACCATATTCATAAAAGTTATAGACAAATTTGGACCTAAAAAATTCTATCATGTATCAGTGTTGGTTTCAGAGATACATTTTCGGTACCACCATATTATCTTATTTCGGAGATACATCTCTGGAACCTCTCATAAACCAGGCATAAAACAAAACTGGTGTGTTTCGTTTGGCAAATAAATAATTCTTTTGGCAAACATCAAAATGTATTAAAATATTTGAAATTGTATATATTACACTTCATAGATATTAATACACAATTACATACACTTAATTGATGACGAAAAACTAAAACGAATCAAAATATTTGTGGTAGACAATGGTTTCACTAATGCAAGGAACAAGAGGGTGGTTTCAAGTCAGTGGTTTCCGGATAAAAAATCTTCCTTAATTGTTCTTTGATGTGAAGTTTCATATTGTCATAGGCTTTCAAAAATATCTCTTTATCAGTTTCCATTCGGTCAAGATAGAGATATTTGATTTACCATCTTTCATGACACCATCATCATCTAACCTAAGCCTTTTCCAATGACTACAAACTTCATCCATTCTTAACGGGCTACCAAGTTTCACATTTTTTGCTATAAGACAAGCACATGGGAGACCATAGGTTTTCACAACTATGCAACCACATTTTACGCTATCAGAGCCTACATTATCAACTCGTTTAGCTTCGTGAAAAATATAATTCAAACTTGCTTGAGATATGTTACCGACCAATTGAAAATAAAGAGTGTCCTCTTTAAATTTGTGTTCCAAAACTATGATGCTCCGACGAAATATTGTTTGTATCTTATTATGTTGGTTCTGGATCATTTAGTTCACATAGTTCCAATCTCTACAGAAGTCTCCCTTACTATTTCCCAACCAATTCTTCAATGTAGCATGGGTAGACTCAACACAACTTGTTATTGAATTCTCAAGGTGTCTAACTTGATCGTTCCATGCACAAACAATTTTCTTCTTCACCTGGTCCAGAATTGTGCTTTCAACATATTTCATCAAATCTGGATATTTCTCTCACACCTTCCTC
Source organism: Lathyrus oleraceus (assembly GCF_024323335.1). Classification (NCBI taxonomy): domain Eukaryota; kingdom Viridiplantae; phylum Streptophyta; class Magnoliopsida; order Fabales; family Fabaceae; genus Lathyrus; species Lathyrus oleraceus. The sequence continues at coordinate 116,930,474 of NC_066585.1, forward strand.
AAATGCATAACGGGATCGTCATATAACTCTTTAGTAGAAGAGTGTACTATAACATTCCATGCAATCCATTATTTTTTCCACTATCACACCCGCCTTTACCATTTTTCCATCTTCGGCCTTTATCTATTTCGTCCCTATCGCGGGTTAACCCGACTTCTCACATTCTTTGTTATGTGATACCTACAAAGTAATGCATAAGAAATAGGAAATACTTATGCAATAGAATTCATCAAAGCGGTATCGTAGTCGGTAATAATTACTTTTGATATCTTCTCTTGGTCATTCAACATTGAGCGACACACCTTTAAATCCCAAGTAACATTGTCCTTTTTTCGCTCCCTAAAAATGTGAACCCGACAGAATAGGTCTTCTCATTAGAGGTAACATCAACCATCTCCAATAGTGAAAGTATGTACTTATTGGTCTTATATGTTGAATCAATGATGAGCACAGTAGGAAATGTGCTGAACAACTTGATGGTATGAGGATGAATCCAAAATATATCTCTAACGATTACTCCATCCTCGCACGTTCGATACTTGGAAACATAATTGTTATCATCCAAATGTTTCAAAAGTTGTTGCATTTCACTTTTATCTCCCCTTAGCGCCTTTTTATATTGGTACCGAATATTATACACTTGCTTTATATTTGAGATATTTTTGGGTCTTTTACGTTTCAAAGTTGCAATTATGTTTTTTCGGTTGAACCAAATTCAATGTCATGTCTGAAACGCATTCCTTCTCTTCCCGCATGAGGCAACATGTAATTGGATAATCGACTAACTTTTCACGCAAGTCATGGTTACGTAAACCACATATGACATTAAGTCTCCATTTCTTATTTTCCAACATATAACCACACAACTTAAAAGGACACTCACATTTTCTTGAACCAGTGTCATCTCGTTTAAAATTCCGAAGAGGAGGTATATATTTCTCACTTATTTTGCATGTAATTGTCATAAATGCACCTCTTATATCCAAACCATTATTAGACCTTCTGATTATCATACCAAATCCCAGTTGGGAGGCCTCCGTACGAATCCATTGAAGCATGTGATCACGAAATTCAAACTCTTGCTCGTTTTTAAATTAGCTGCCTACCTCATTCACAACAACACATTTGACATCCAGAGACACAACATATTTAGGGAAAACATCGAGGTGTGCCATATCTAATTAAAACTGTTATAATAAAAAACTCAAAAACTACTAATAATATAAACAGAGTTGGAAAAAGGAGAACATACAAATACCAAAAATGCATCTCCAGATGAATTCATACAGACTCTGGAGATGTATCTCTAGATTAAACATACATTTTCAGTCTAAAAACAAGATTAATGTGAGCAATGAGACTTGAAATAAATTATCTTTACCTGGAATTCCATATTCTTTTGCTCCCTTTGATGTGATGAAACACAAGAATGAAGATTTGGAGTGAAAATGCATATTTAGAATGGAAGGGTTTTTTGTAAGGGTTTGGAGTGGAAAAGAAGTATGGGTCTGTGATTGTGGATGTGAGTGTTTTATCAACTTATTCCATAAATACTTCTCTGAAAATATCTAACATGCAGAGGTGACAGAAATTTCAAAATCCCGCCTCAAACCTCCGTAGATGCATCTCTGAAGTGTCCACTGGGATACTCAAATATCAATATATTTGCTGAAAATAACCGGAGATACATATCTATAATAAATATTTGCTTTAGTCTGGGGTGACACTCATTTGGTGCACCATAAAGTGGTGCATGGTGCGTCCCGGAGATACATCTCTAGAATCTGAGGGACATTTTTCGATTTTCCAAAGGTATATTTCCACCCCATATGGTAGGATAAGAAATTCCCTACTTATTATGTGGTGGATGGATTTGATAAAAAAAAATGGTGAATGGATTGAATGAATTTTATCTTAATGGGTCCAATTATCACCCATTTTATCCTCTTTCATCTATAAGTATTAGTTGCAATTCATCTTTTACATTTAATAAACTTGAGATACTTTTGTTTATATTACTAAGTGTGAGATTAAAGACATCCCAAATTACCTACAAAGTTGTACATAATGGTACTTTTCCGAAATACCTATCTCCATTATCACAGTCGATAAACTAAACCACATGTTGGTTCCACCACAAGTAGTTCTTTGTCACATACCTAGGAAAATACTGCATCAAACATACTATACATTCAGATAAATTTATCACCATATTAGATGCATGTCATAACACCAAACAACTTTAACTAATACACCAACATACCATAACATTTTTTTTCACTTTGTACCCGAAACTAACAACCTTTTCACATGAATACTCCTCCTCCTTTTTCGAGTCTTCATCATCGTCTGACGGATTTGTGCAAATATCCAGGTTTGATATATCTAATAACGTTATAACCCTTTTCACGGATCCTGATCATTTCCTGAATCTCACTATCAGATATGTCACTTCCAGAACTCTCTTCCCAACTGCAACGTAACGACGGATAATACGTTATTTTTCATGGGTTACTACAACTTTGTAAACCAAAATCAAGTATAACATGGACAACAATATGTTACCTGTTACTATCAGTAGACTTTGATTTTTCGACTTCAGTGGCTTCCTTGGTTATGTCATTCTTTCGAGAAATCTGCAAAAACTTCTTCGATGAACCCATAACGGCTTTTCCTTTCGCCTCAACATGCATATCATCGAGTGTCTTTTGGATCCAGACTGAATCTCCATATTTGATGCTTGAAGCCCTGGAACAAATCCGACAATGCTTACGATCTACCAAAACCACACAACATGTTTCAAACTTTCCATGTAACACATTTAACGACAACATATTTATCTGCGAAATCACGTTGGATACTCATGTTACAACGCGCTTATCAAACTTTTCTTACTCGACTTTGTCTCCACCATTCTTCGATGACATCATTTGCAGCTTTCAAATACGATTCACATGTGTCGCAATCTGGGATAGGAAGACCGAAAGTTTCTGATTTTGATTTTGTTGTTACGCTTATAACTTTATAGAAAACATGAAATGTTTGGTTATCATAAAGACTTTTGCACTTCAAGTTTCAACAGCTTCATGGGCTTAATGTCCCACCAGACCCACTTTAAAAACAATGGCACAATTTTTAAGTATTTGTACCCCAACATTAATTTCTTCTACAACTCTTATCATTCTTTCTCCAATTCCTTTATTTCTTTCTTTATTTCTTTGAAATTATAATACTATTTTTTATTTTATACTACTACCTATTATTATAATTATTTTTATTTACATTTTTTACAACTTTTTTTATTTCATTCTAAACTTTTAATACACTGCACTTTTTTTCAATTATTTTCTTCCTAATCTTTTATTTCTCTTTTCTTTCTATTTCAACTTGTTTTCCTTCATTTTTTTTATTTCCGTTTCAATTACACATACCACAGCGATACCCGTGCGAACGCACGAGTATCCACTAACTAGTTAACTGCAAAGTTGAATCTTTTTATACATAATGGTACTTTTCTTTGAATCAACCATTGATTATTTATCGTGATTATTCCACATTGCATGACCTATATAGGCTTATGCTTTTAGGAAGGTTTCTTTTGATCATGGGAATTGGATATTGATTTGATTTTATCATTGGAACTTCTTCCGTTTTATAAAAAATATCATATTTGAATAATGTTGATTCTTAAGAAAAATATTAAATGTATTAGTTTTTATCGATAAAATTAATAATATTTACTAGAATAATCTTATTAATTATAGTTAATAGAATAGTTGAGTAAAATAAAAATTAATAAATAAGAATGTAATAATAATAAAATAATAATAAATATTATGTAAAACAACAATTATTTTAAGATAGAAAAAAATTGCAAAATCAACAAAGAAAATTGTGTTTTCGTGGAAAAAAAATATTTACAGGACATAAGTCCCTCGTTATCTTAAAACTTGAATCTTTGTTTAAAAACTTCTTGTGGGGCGGGGATTTGGATCGGAGGAAAATTTGCTGGATACAGTGGAATAAGATTTGTAGGGACAAGAAAATAGGTGGTTTGGGTATAAAAAACTTAAAGGCTTTTAACTTAGCCTTGATTGGGAAATGGAAGTGGAGGTTCATTACTGAGAAAGAAAGATTATGGATTAGAATTTTGAAGAGTAAGTGTGAGAGAAGAGGTTCTGGTGTAAATAAGGTTGATAAGTTCAGCTCTCTTTGGTGGAGAGACTTACAATCTATTGATAAGGAGGAAGGGAGGATCAGGGTAAACTGGTTTGATAACAACTTAATTAGAGAAGTTGGTAATGGTGTGGATACTTCCTTCTGGGAAGATCCCTGGCTAGTAGGGGTAGTCTTAAGGAAGTTTATCCAGAGTTGTATAGGGTGACAGTTGAGAAAGAAATCTCAGTAAGAGAAGCGGTTAGGTATGAGAGCATTGGTACATTTTGGGTTGGAAATTGGGAGTGTAATTTAAGTGAGGGGGAAATCAAAGATAGGATAAATAGAATCATTGTGAGGGAGTGTGCTATAGACAAGTGGAAGTGGTATAAGGATGTTTATTTGGTTAGAGAAGCGTACGTTGTGATCATGGAGAGGTTGGTGTCTCAAATTGAACACAATAAGGAATTGGAGAAAGTTTGGAGTAAAATTGTTCTGCTTATAGTCTCGGTCTTGGCATGGAGAATTTGCCAGAACATAAATCCTAGTAGAGATAACTTAGTTAGAAGAGAAATCCTAGTCGAATCTCAAAATTCATGTCCGTTAGACTGTGGTAAAGAAGAAAGTGTTGATCACATTTTCTTCGAATGTCCGTCAGCTATGTTGGCATGGAGCGAGGTCCTAGGATGGCTCAATATATCTTATGTTTCTCACAATTCTGCCCTGCAGAAATTTGTTCATTTTGCAGGCAATTGCAGTGCAGACCATGATAGTCAAAATCGCGATCCTACTCGTAGTACCGTACGATTTTGCGATCTTGATGGGCTTGGGTGATCCTGGGAAAGCAAAAAATCGTATTTAAGTGGGAACAGTGGGATCGTAGTGAAAAAACGGTTGGGTCGACGGAATCCGCGTTCTTGTCGTTGCAGTTCTAAAACATCTAAATTAGGGTTTTATTAGGTTTTTTTTGGCTGTAACCTATGCAGAATTTATTTCTCACACATTATTCCAATTAAATGCCATTTAATTTCTTAAAATCTATAGAAGTAATTTTTTTAACTTCCCAATATATCTACTAAACCAATTAATTCTATGAGTCACCTAAGTTATTCAATACAATCTGATTCTTTGTATTCCATATTTATTTCTCATACACTAAAGTTCAAATATATATGAGCCACCTAAGATATATTGGCAACCGGACACCCCTTGTCACTCTTTTTATTTTTATTCCTAACACTTGAATTTAAGTTCAAACATACCTAACATCCCTTGTCACTCTTTTTATTTTTATTCCTACCACTTGTTTTTTTATATGCATTTGAATTTTAATTTAAAATATTAATTTTTTGCTTTGATTTGATTTTTTTTACTAAATTATGTTTTTTATATGAAGATATATGCAATATATGAGTTTGTGAAATTGGTAGGATCTTACAATCCGTTATTACGATACTCCGAATTACGATCTTGTGACCTCTCTTCGATCCCACATAGGATCTCGATTTTGACTACCTTGCTATTATAGACAAATCCTTTGTAGAATTGTAGGGTCGCTCCTCTCTCTAGACTTTTGTTTTTAGGTTAAATATTAGTCCTTGAAACTTAGTTCTTGAAAATGTAAAATATTTACTCCACAAGTATTGATTATGTGTCCAATATCAAATGATCAATGTGATGGACATGATTTTTGCATTTTTAGGAAATAAAGTGTCTGCTGCTATTTTTTTTCTTTTGAAATTTTGTACCACTTAGTTATCGGTTGAGCTTTTATGCAACGGTTGTTTTCTTACAAATTCCTCTACCTGTCCTTCCCTTGTGCTGGTAGCACCTTATGAACGTCTTGCTCTGAGGAAGGCTTACCTTTTTCAAGAGTGTAAGTTTGTTATGTTACTATGTGTAATATATTCCGCTTTCCCTTAATTTATTCCCATTCTGTTATGAGCTTGTCTTGATAGCAATAATGTTGTAGTATTGTTTATTTGATTGCATTTCTTAAAATTTAGTTTGTAATTGATTGCAACAAATCACAGAGGGTTAATATTTTTAGGGTCAAAACGACTGAAATAGGAGAGGTGAATCAGATTCAAGCTGGGTGGTTGAAATGGAGGAGGAGCTCGGGTGTTTCATGTCATAAAATGCATTGCTCTAATTAAAGGAATTTTATCATACAACTGTAAGATCGATAGTGTTGTATTTATGAGACAAAGTGTGAGACAGTAAAAAAAACTGACACAAGAATAAAATAAGCGTAGAAGATGAAAATGTTGCATTGGATGTGTATAAAGACTAGACAAGATATGATTATGAATGACAACATTAGAGAGAGAATTGGGGTAATACATTGAAGAAATGACAGTGGAAATTAGGCTTAGGTGGTTTGAGCATGTGCAGAAAAGACCAAAAAAATTTGTTGTTAGGAGAGTAAGTCAGTTAGGAGCATGGTAGTCAAAATCGCGATCCTACTCATAGTATCGTACGATTTTGTGATCTTGATGGGCTTTGGAGAGCCTGGGAAGCGAAAAAATGGTACTTAGGTGGGAACTGTGGGATCGTAGTGCAAAAACGGTTCGATGGTTGGGATCCGCGTTCGTGTCGTTGCAGTTCTAAAACATCTGAATTAGGGTTTTATTAGCGTTTTTTGGCTGTAACCTGTGCAAAATTTATTTCTCAAACTTTATTCCAATTATATTCCATTTAATTTCTTAAAACCTCTAGACGTAATTTTTTTAATTTCCCAATATATCTACTAAACCAATTAATTCTATGAGCCATCTAAGTTATTCAATACAATCTAATTCTTTGTATTCCATATTTATTTCTCATACATTAAAGTTCAAATATATATGAGTCACCTAAGATATATATATTGGCAACCTGACACCCCTTGTCACTCTTTTTATTTTTATTCCTAACACTTGAATTTAAGTTCAAAGATACCTAACATCCCTTGTCACTCTTCTTATTTTTATTCCTACCACTTGAATTTTTTTATAAGCATTTTAATTTTAATTTATATTATTAATTTCTTGCTTTGATTTGATTTTTTTCCTAAATTATGTTTTATATGAATATATATGCAATATATGAGTTTCTGAAATTAGTAGGATCTTTCGATCCGTTGTTACGATACTCCGAATTACGATCTTGTGACCTCTCTTCGATCCCACATAGGATCTCGATTTTGACTACCTTGCTATTATAGACAAATCCTTTGTAGAATTGTAGGGTCGCTCCTCTCTCTAGACTTTTGTTTTCAGGTTAAATATTAGTCCTTGAAACTTAGTACTTGAATATGTAAAATATTTACTCCACAAGTATTGATTTTATGTCCAATATCAAATGATCAATGTGATGGACATGATTTTTGAATTTCTAGGAAATAAAGTGTCTACTGCTATTTTTTTTTCTTTTGAAATTTTGTACCACTTAGTTGTCGGTTGAGCTTTTATGCAGCAATTAATTTCTTACAAATTCCTTTACCTTTCCTTCCCTTGTGCTGGTAGCACCTTATGAACGTCCTGCTCTAAGGAAGGCTTATCTTTTTCCAGAGTGTAAGTTTCTTATGTTACTATGTGTAATATATTCCGCTTTCCTTTAGCTTATTCCCATTCTGTTATAAGCTTGTCTTGATAGCAATAATGTTGTTGTATTGTTTATTCAGTTGCATTTCTTAAAATTTACTTTGTAATTGATTGCAACAAATCACAGAGGGTTAATATTTTTAGGGTTAAAACGACTGAAATAGGAGATGTATAAAATACAAACTGGGTGGTTGAAATGGAGGAGGAGCTCGGATGTTTCATGTGATAAAATGCATTGCTCTAATTGAAGGAATTTTATCATACAAGTGTAAGATCAATAGTGTTGTATTGTATGAGACAAAGTGTGAGACAGTAAAAAAAACTGACACAAGAATAAAATAAGCGTAGAAGATGAAAATGTTGCATTGGATGTGTATAAAGACTAGACAAGATATGATTTATGAATGACAACATTAGAGAGAGAATTGGGGTAATACATTGAAGAAATAACAATATAAATTAGGCTTAGGTGGTTTGAGCATGTGCAGAGAAGACCAAAAAAAATTGTTGTTAGGAGAGTAAGTCAGTTTGGAGCATGGTAGTCAAAATCGCGATCCTACTCGTAGTATCGTACGATTTTGCGATCTTGAAGGGCTTGGGCGAGCCTGGGAAGGAAAAAAGTCATATTTAGGTGGGAATGGTGGGATCTTAGTGCAAAAATGGTTGGATCGGTGGGATCCGTGTTCCTGTCGTTGCAGTTCTAAAACATCTGAATTAGGGTTTTTTTTGTGTTACATGTGCAACATTTATTTCTCACACTTTATTCCAATTAAATGCCATTTAATTTCTTAAAATCTCTTGACGTAATTTTTTTAATTTCCCAATATATCTACTAAACCAATTAATTCTATGAGTCACCTAAGTTATTCAATACAATCTGATTCTTTGTATTCCATATTTATTTCTCATACATTAAAGTACAAATATATATGAGCCACCTAAGATATATTGGCAACCTGACACCCCTTGTCACTCTTTTTATTTTTATTCCTAACACTTGAATTTAAGTTCAAATATACCTAACATCCCTTGTCACTCTTTTTATTTTTATTCCTACCACTTGAATTTTTTGATATGCATTTTAATTTTAATTTATATGATTTATTTTTTGCCTTGATTTAATTTTTTTTCTAAATTATGTTTTTTATATGAATATATATGCAATATATGAGTTTGTGAAATTGGTAGGATCTTACGCTCCATTGTTATTATACTCTGAATTACGATCTTGTGACCTCTCTTCGATCCCACATAGGATCTCGATTTTGACTACCTTGCTATTATAGACAAATCCTTTTTAAAATTGTAGGGTCGCTCCTCTCTCTAGACTTTTGTTTTCAGATTAAATATTAGTCCTTGAAATTTAGTTCTTGAAAATTTAAAATATTTACTCCACAAGTATCGATTATGTTTCCAATATCAAATGATCAATGTGATGGACATGATTTTTGCATTTTTAGGAAATAAAGTGACTGCTGCTATTTTTTTTCTTTTGAAATTTTGTACAACTTAGTTATCGATTGAGCTTTCATGCAGTTATTCTTTCGTTACAAATTCCTTTACATGTCCTTCCCTTGTGCAGGTAACACCTTATGAACGTCCTGCTTTGAGGAAGGTTTACCTTTTTCCAGAGTGTAAGTTTGTTATGCTACTATGTGTAATATATTTTGCTTTCCTTTAATTTATTCTCATTCTGTTATGAGCTTGTCTTGATAACAAATAATGTTGTAGTATTGTTTGTTTGATTGCATTTCTTAAAATTTAGTTTGTAATTGATTGCAACAAATAACAGAGGGTTAATACTTTTAGGGTTAAAACGACTGAAATAGGAGAGGTGAATAAAATTCAAACTGGGTGGTTGAAGTGGAGGAGGAGTTCGGGTTTTTCATGTGATAAAATGCATTGCTATAATTGAAGGAATTTTATCATACAACTATAAGATCGATAGTGTTGTATTGCATGAGACAAAGTGTGAGACAGTAAAAAAAACTGACACAAGAATAAAATAAGCGTAGAAGATAAAAATGTTGCATTTAATGTGTATAAAGACTAGACAAGATCGTATTTAGGTGGGAACGGTGGGATTGTATTGCAAAAACGGTGGGATCGGTGGGATCCACGTTCCTGTCGTTGCAATTCTAAAACATCTGAATTAGGGTTTTATTAGGGGTTTTTTTTGGGTAACCTGTATAGCATTTATTTCTCACACTTTCTTCCAATTAAATGCCATTTAATTTTTTAAAACCTATAGAGGTAATTTTTTTAACTTCCCAATATATCTACTAAACCCATTAATTCTATGAGCCACCTAAGTTATTCAATACAATCTGATTCTTTGTATTCCATATTGATTTCTCATACATAAAAGTTCAAATATATATATGAGCCACCTTATATATTGGCAACCTGAAACCCCTTGTCACTCTTTATTTTTATTCCTAACACTTGAATTTAAGTTCAAATATACCTAACATCACTTGTCACTCTTTTTATTTTTATTCCTACCAATTGAATTTTTTTATATGCATTTTAATTTTAATTTATATTATTAGTTTTTTGCTTTGATTTAATTTTTTTTTACTAAATTATGTTTTTTGTATGAATATATATGCAATATATGAGTTTGTGAAATTGGTAGGATCTTACGATCCGTTGTTACGATACTCCGAATTACGATCTTGTGACCTCTCTTCGATCCCACATAGGATCTCGATTTTGACTACCTCTCTATTATAGACAAATCCTTTGTAGAACTGTATGGTCGCTCCTCTCTCTAGACTTTTGTTTTCAGGTTAAATATTAGTCCTTGAAATTTAGTTCTTAAAAATGTAAAATATTTACTCCACAAGTATTGATTATGTGTCCAATATCAAATGATCAATGTGATGGATATGATTTTTGCATTTTAAGGAAATAAAGTGTCTGCTTCTATTTTTTTTTCTTTTGAAATTTTGTACCACTTAGTTATCGATTGAGCTTTTATGCAATTATTATTTTGTTACAAATTCCTTTACCTGTCCTTCCCTTGTGCAGGTAGCACCTTATGAACGTCCTGCTCTGAGCAAGGCTTACCTTTTTCCAGAGAGTAAGTTTGTTATGTTACTATGTGTAATATATTCCGCTTTCCTTTAACTTATTCCCATTCTGTTATAAGCTTGTCTTGATGGCAATAATGTTGTAGTATTATTTATTTTATTGCATTTCTTAAAATTTACTTTTTAATTGATTGCAACAAATCACAGAGGGTTAATATTTTTAGGGTCAAAACGACTGATATAGGAGAGGTGAATCAAATTCAAGCTGGGTGGTTGAAATGGAGGAGGAGCTCGGGTGTTTCATGTGATAAAATGCATTGCTCTAATTGAAGGAATTTTATCATACAACTGTAAGATCGATAGTGTTGTATTGTATGAGACAAAGTGTGAGACAGTAAAGAAAACTGACACAAGAATAAAATAAGCGTAGAAGATGAAAATGTTGCATTGGATGTGTATAAAGACTAGACAATATATGATTATGAATGACAACATTAGAGAGAGAATTGGGGTAATACATTGAAGAAATAACAGTGGAAATTAGGCTTAGGTTGTTTGAGCATGTGCAAAGAAAACCAGAAAATTTTGTTGTTAGCATAGTAGGTCTGTTAGGAGCATGGTAGTAAAAATCATGATCCTACTCGTAGTATCGTACTATTTTGCGATCTTGATAGGCTTGGGCGATCCTAGGAATGCAAAAAATCGTATTTAGGTGGGAATGATGGGATCGTAGTGCAAAAACGGTTGGGTCGGTGGGATCCGCGTTCCTGTCTTTGCAGTTCTAAAACATCTGAAGTAGGGTTTTATAAGGGTCTTTTTGGTTGTAACCTGTGCAACATTTATTTCTCACACTTTATTCCAATTAAATGCCATTTAATTTCTTAAAATCTATAGACATTATTTTTTTTAACTTCCCAATATATCTACTAAACCAATTAATTCTATGAGTCACCTAAGTTATTCAATACAATCTGATTCTTTGTATTCCATATTTATTTCTCATACATTAAAGTTCAAATATATATGAGCCACCTAAGATATATTGGAAACCTGACACCCCTTGTCACTCTTTTTATTTTTATTCCTAACACTTGAATTTAAGTTCAAATATACCTAACACCCCTTGTCACTCTTTTTATTTTTATTCCTAACACTTGAATTTTTTTATTTTCATTTTAATTTTAATTTATATTATTAATTTTATGCTTTGATTTGATTTTTTTTACTAAATTATGTTTTTTTATATGAATATATATGCAATATATGAGTTTGTGAAATTGGTAGGATCTTACGATTCGTTGTTACGATACTCCGAATTACGATCTTGTGACCTCTCTTCGATCCCACATAGGATCTCGATTTTGACTACCTTGCTATTATAGACAAATCCTTTATAGAATTGTAGGGTCGCTCCTCTCTCTAGAATTTTGTTTTTAGGTTAAATATTAGTCCTTGAAATTTAGTTCTTGAAAATGTAAAATATTTACTCCACAAGTAATGATTATGTGTCCAATATCAAATGATCAATGTGATGGACATGATTTTTGCATTTTTAGGAAATAAAGTGTTTGCTCCTATTTTTGTTCTTTTGAAATTTTATATCACTTAGTTATCGGTTGAGCTTTTATGCAGTTATTATTTTGTTACAAATTCCTTAAATGTCCTACCCTTGTGCAGGTCGCACCTTATGAACATCCTGCTCTGAGCAAGGCTTACCTTTTTCCATAGTGTAAGTTTGTTATGTTACTATGTGCAATATATTCCGCTTCCCTTTAATTTATTCCCATTCTGTTATTAGCCTGTCTTGATAGCAATAATGTTGTAGTATTGTTTATTTGATTGCATTTATTAAAATTTACTTTGCAATTGATTGCAACAAATCAGATAGGGTTAATGTTTTTGGGGTTAAAACGACTAAAATAGGAGAGGTGAATCAAATTCAAGTTGGGTGGTTGAAATCGAGGAGGAGCTCGGGTGTTTCATGTGATAAAATGCATTGCTCTAATTGAAGGAATTTTATCATACAACTGTAAGATTGATAGTGTTGTATTGTATGAGACAAAGTGTGAGACAGTAAAAAAAACTGACACAAGAATAAAATAAGCGTAGAAGATGAAAATGTTGCATTGGATATGTATAAAGACTAGACAATATATGATTATGAATGACAACATTAGAGAGAGAATTGGTGTAATACATTGAAGAAATAACAATGGAAATTAGGCTTAGGTGGTTTGAGCATGTGCAGAGAAGACCAGAAAATTCTGTTGTTAGGAGAATAAGTCTGTTAGGAGCATGGTAGTCAAAATCACGATCCTTCTCGTAGTATCGTACGATTTTGCAATCTTAATGGGCTTGGGTGATCCTGGGAAGGCAAAAAATCGTATTTAGGTGGGAGCGGTGAGATTGTAGTGCAAAAACGGTTGGATCGGTGGGATCCGCGCTCCTGTCTTTGTAGTTCTAAAATATCTGAATTAGGGTTTTATTAGGGTTTTTTTGGTTGTAATCTGTGCAGCATTTATTTCTCACACTCTATTCCAATTAAATGCCATTTAATTTCTTATTACCTATAGACATAATTTTTTTAACTTCCCAATATATCTACTAAACCAATTAATTCTATGAGTCACCTAAGTTATTCAATACAATTTGATTCTTTGTATTCCATATTTATTTCTCATACATTAAAGTTCAGATATATATGAGCCACCTAAGATATATTGGAAACCTGACACCCCTTGTCACTCTTTTTATTTTTATTCCTAACACTTGAATTTAAGTTCAAATATACCTAACACCCCTTGTCACTCTTTTTATTTTTATTCCTAAAACTTGAAATTTTTTTATGCATTTTAATTTTAATTTATATTATTAATTTTATGCTTTGATTTGATTTTTTTTACTAAATTATATTTTTTATATGAATATATATGCAATATATGAGTTTGTGAAATTGGTAGGATCTTATGATCCATTGTTACGATACTCCGAATTACGATCTTGTGACCTATCTTCGATCCCACATAGGATCTCGATTTTGACTACCTTGCTATTATAGACAAATCCTTTGTAGAATTGTAGGGTCGCTCCTCTCTCTAGACTTTTTTTTTCAGGTTAAATATTAGTCCTTGAAATTTAGTTCTTGAAAATGTAAAATATTTACTCCACAAGTATTGATTATATGTCCAATATCAAATGATCAATGTGATGGACATGATTTTTGCATTTTTAGGAAATAAAGTGTCTGTTGCTATTTTTTTTCTTTTGAAATTTTGTACCACTTAGTTATCGGTTGAGCTTTTATGTAGTTATTATTTTATTACAAATTCCTTTACCTGTCCTTCCCTTGTGCAGGTAGCACCTTATAAACGTTCTGCTCTAAGCAAGGCTTACCTTTTTCCAGAGTGTAGGTTTGTTATGTTACTATGTGTAACATATTCCGCTTTCCTTTAATTTATTCCCATTCTGTTATGAGCTAGTCTTGATAGCAATAATGTTGTAGTATTCTTTATTTGATTGCATTTCTTAAAATTTACTTTTTAATTGATTGCAACAAATCACATAGGGTTAATATTTTTAGGGTCAAAACGACTAAAATAGGAGAGGTGAATAAAATTCATGTTGGGTGGTTGAAATGGAGGAGGAGCTCGGGTGTTTCATGTGATAAAATGCATTGCTATAATTGAAGGAGTTTTATCAAACAACTGTAAGATCGATAGTGTTGTATTATATGAGACAAAGTGTGAGACAGTAAAAAAAACTGACTTAAGCATAAAATAAGCGTAGAAGATGAAAATGTTGCATTGCATATGTATAAATACTAGACAATATATGATTATGAATGACAACATTAGAGAGAGAATTGGGGTAATACATTGAACAAATAACAGTGGAAATTAGGCTTAGGTGGTTTGAGCATGTGCAGAGAAGACCGGAAAATTCTGTTGTTAGGAGAGTAGGTCTGTTAGGAGCATGGTAGTGAAAATCGCGATCCTACCCGTAGTATCGTACGATTTTGCGATCTTGATAGGCTTGGGCGATCCTGGGAATGCAAAAAATCATATTTATGTGGGAATGCTGAGATCGTAGTGCAAAAACGGTTGGATCGGTGGGATCCGTGTTCCTGTCTTTGTAGTTCTAAAACATCTGAAGTAGGGTTTTATTAGGGTTTTTTTGGTTGTAATCTCTGCAACATTTATTTCTCATACTCTATTCCAATTAAATGCCATTTAATTTCTTAAAACCTATAGACATAATTTTTTTAACTTCCCAATATATCTACTAAACCAATTAATTCTATGAGCCACCTAAGTTATTCAATACAATCTGATTCTTTGTATTCCATATTTATTTCTCATACATTAAAGTTCAAATATATATGAGCCACCTAAGATATATTGGAAACCTGACACCCCTTATCACTCTTTTTATTTTTATTCCTAACACTTGAATTTAAGTTCAAATATACCTAACACCCCTTGTCACTCTTTTTATTTTTATTCCTAACACTTGAATTTTTTTATATGCATTTTAATTTTAATTTATATTATTAATTTTATGCTTTGATTTGATTTTTTTTTACTAAATTATGTTTTTTTATATGAATATATATGCAATATATGAGTTGGTGAATTTGGTAGGATCTTATGATCCGTTGTTACGATATTCCGAATTAAGATCTTGTGACCTCTCTTCGATCCCACATAGGATCTCGATTTTGACTACCTTGCTATTATAGACAAATCCTTTGTAGAATTGTAGGGTCGCTCCTCTCTATAGACTTTTTTTTTCAGGTTAAATATTAGTCCTTGAAATTTAGTTCTTGAAAATATAAAATATTTACTCCACAAGTATTGATTATATTTCCAATATCAAATGATCAATGTGATGGACATGATTTTTGCATTTTTAGGAAATAAAGTGTCTGTTGCTATTTTTTTTCTTTTGAAATTTTGTACCACTTAGTTATCGGTTGAGCTTTTATGCAGTTATTATTTTATTACAAATTCCTTTACCTGTCCTTCCCTTGTGCAGGTAGCACCTTATAAACGTTCTGCTCTAAGCAAGGCTTACCTTTTTCCAGAGTGTAAGTTTGTTATGTTACTATGTGTAACATATTCCGCTTTCCTTTAATTTATTCCCATTCTGTTATGAGCTTGTCTTGATAGCAATAATGTTGTAGTATTGTTTATTTGATTGCATTTCTTAAAAGTTACTTTTTAATTGATTGCAACAAATCACATAGGGTTAATATTTTTAGGGTCAAAACAACTAAAATAGGAGAGGTGAATCAAATTCATGTTGATGGTTGAAATGGAGGAGGAGCTCGGGTGTTTCATGTGATAAAATGCATTGCTATAATTGAAGGAATTTTATCAAACAACTGTAAGATCGATAATGTTGTATTATATGAGACAAATTGTGAGACAGTAAAGAAAACTGACACAAGAATAAAATAAGCGTAGAAGATGAAAATGTTGCATTGGATATGTATAAATACTAGACAATATATGATTATGAATGACAACATTAGAGAGAGAATTGGGGTAATACATTGAAGAAATAACTGTGGTGTAACACCTCAAAATTTGCCCTCCTCTCTTGGGACTAGCTTAGCATATTGCATTTCATCTTTTAGGTCACTAGGCATTGCATATTTGCATATCATGTGGCACCATCAAGCAAGTCATCCTCCTAGGTCTTGATCAAAAGATGAGGAGGTTAAGAGATTCAAGCTTGAGGATCCTGTTGAATTGATCACTAGCCATCTGAGGGTTTGTGCTTCAAATTAGGGTTTCTTGGTTCCTCAAGGAGATTGATCATTATCTTGGTTGAAATGGTACATCATCATCATCATCATGGTTTTATCATTACCAAGAGATTCATTGCTTGATCAGATTCCTTGGGATTAGGGTTTTGACCTCTGGTCAACCCTAATCATCTGCATTGTGCCAATCAGGGCTTGTCAAGGAGATGAGGTCTTCATTGAGATGAGAGATCATCATATGGTTTCATTGAGCTTATGGAAGCTAGGGTTTCATTTTGGAGCAATGTCATCAGGAGATTGAGGCTCAAGCTCAACAGTCAAGCTGAAATTCATCTATCAACTACAAAAGTCAACCACAAGTCAAATGATGGATTTGGAGGTGGGGGAGGGTTAGAAACACTTCATTCATGTCTAAACAAGTTTCATTTGACATTTCAAACATCAACATTGAAGAAAATAAAGTCAGGACAAAACTTTCCAAAAATAGAAAGTGACTTGTAATTCAAAATTGCCAAAAATGGAAAGGTCTTCTCCTTAAAATTACATGTCCAAAAATGCTTCAAATGAAATTTTGTCCAACATGAAAGTTGTAGATCTTGCTCTCACCTTTCCAAAAAGTCCAAGAACATGAATTTCTCATGTGTGGTTGGCAAGTTATGGATCAATCTTGGTCAAGAAAATTTGAACTTCAAAAGTGGATAACTTTCACACCAAAAGGTCAAATGGAGTGGGATTTTTTGCCACATTCTTGTTTCAACATGTTCTATCCAAGTTAAGCATCAAAATCCATGAATTTCCATTACAAAATTTTGGCATTTTCAATTGAATTTCATTTGAAAAGTGGAGGGAAAAATGCAATTTGAAAATTATTCATTACATTCACTCAATTCCACTTGCCTTGGCTTGGAAACAGCATTTTGAAGTGAATTAGGACAGAACCTTGCACTGTTACATTGAATTGCATGCATGAGGGGTGAATTCCCAATTTGGCCTAAAACTTGCATTTCACTTAAACCTTTGCATTAGCCTAATCATGATTAGTGAACATGTTTAACAACACATATAAAAGCTAAATCATAACTGTTTTTTTGCTAATCATAACAGAATTGTGAAATTGAGATCTAGATCCAAAAATTCTTCAACTTTTTCTCTCAACTTTTCTCCATTTTTCTGCACAAACATTGCATCATTCTTGATCAATCTTTCATCCATGTGCATAATTGAGTTGAATTGAAGCAAGACAACAAGGTTTTCGAGCAGATTCAAGAACTGTTGCAAGTGTGTTCATCAATGGCAATTCGAGTTTTCAGCTAGATCATGCGCAATTAACATCAAAACTTTCATCCAAAGCATCATATGAGAGCTGAAGAACATCTGTTTCACTGTGCCAAGGCCTGAAAGCATCGAAATCATTTCTGCCATTCAATAGAGGTCAGTTTTCGAATGTGATAATTCTTGAAATTGATACATGCTTTTGGTAGATCTTTGAGTGTAGGTTAATCTGCAGTTTGAACCATTGAATTTCGTTGAGAAATGAACAAGTTACATTGATTAGAAGTTTCATGTGTGAATATGTTTTGTTTCGAATCTATGAATCTAGGATGAATTAGGTTAAAACAAGCTTGGATTGATGATGTACGTTGAAAGAAGGTTCTAGTGATATGCATTTCATGAATTTCTGAAACAATTTGTTCTTGAGCCTAGGGTTTATGATGAACACGGATGAACATTTGAATTTTCGTTTCCAGAATTCACTTTGATCCATGAGCGCTCATTTTGCATGCGTTTGGCTGTTATTCGCCCATGCAGTGGACCACGTGTCCTGGTCCACTAATGTAGCGCGCACCCAAATTCAAAACCTCCCTCCCTTCGATTCCTCGCTGGGACATTTCGTATAAAGGCCTTTGCATTATTTCATCTTTAACCATGCTATTCCATGTATGCTTCCATGTGCATTTTTTATTTTTCTCTTCCATTCCAAAAATCATATCTCCATGATTATTAATCCAATTGAGTTGTGGTTTTTTTTGTTGTTTTCATCATGATCTCTAGAATCTAATGAATATTTTTCCAGAAATTGTGCACTGTTGGATTTTTATTTTGCTTAGGGATTCTGTATGTGTATGTTTTCATGACCTACTTTGCCATATCCTTCATGAAATGATGAGATTCTATCCAAAATTCTTGAAACTTTGCATGCTTAAAATAGACATCCCAATGGTCATTTTGGTATAGAGTTTGTATTTTTCCCATTCCTAGTTGATGAGATATGATCTGATCAATATAGGTGTGACAATTTGTGTCACACCTTTGCTTGCTTGACTTGTGGAATTTCTTTACCATGCCAATTCAATGCCAAATGATGTGAATTTTTGCATGATGCTACTTATGGATGTTAGGATCACTCATGAATTTTTGTGGAATATTTGGAGGCATTTCCAATTTGTTTGAGATTTTCTTTGTTGATTGGTCATTTGAGGACCTTTTGAGAGTCATGATCTTCAAAGATTTGTGAAATGATGGATGTTTATCCTATGAACTTGAAAATTTGTGGATTGATTTAGACACATTGAAGTTTATCTTGGATTTGGTTTGATGCATTTATCATGTTCCTACTCTGTTTTAGGCTTGTGTG
Organism: Lathyrus oleraceus; assembly: GCF_024323335.1. Classification (NCBI taxonomy): domain Eukaryota; kingdom Viridiplantae; phylum Streptophyta; class Magnoliopsida; order Fabales; family Fabaceae; genus Lathyrus; species Lathyrus oleraceus. Next base: position 116,949,650 of record NC_066585.1, read on the forward strand.
AAGTTGATGTATGGTTTTGTGCCCTCATTGAGTTTGTTTTGCCTTGCCTTGCCTTAGGGAATTTATTTGACATGCTTCCACTTATCCAAATGACTTGAATTTTGGTATGATGATCATGTGATGAGTGCTGTTTAGCCATGGATTTTCTTGGGATTTATTGAATTATCTTTGAGTTAGTTTGGATTGATCCCTTCTGTTTGCTTCAATGAGCTTTCAAATTGCATGCTTTGCACTATTTGTTTTGTGAAATGAAATTGTTGTGTGATATGAATGTGAGGCCACTTGGAAATTGTTCTTAATTGATTGAACTTGATTATTGTCAATTTTCATGTTCTGTTTTGAATTATTTCTCCCTCTTTGACCCTAGGCCTTGTCCTAGTGGTTAGTGCTTATGTTTGAGTTGTGTTTTCAGGACAAGAAGCATATGGCATTGAGGGAATTGATTCACATTGCTTGAGTTGACTAATTGGTCAATGTTGAAATAATTTTGAGTTTGTTTTGTAGGTGGCTTCTAAGTCATTTGAGTTGAGCTTGAGCTTTGCTTGATGCATTGCTTGTTGTCTGTTTGTACAGTTAACTGTTGACTATTAACTATCTGTTTGACTTTCTGAGTTGTGTATTGACTGAGTTAGATTGTTTTCAGGTACATTAGTTGCTATAGTTCATTGTGAACTTGCTTTTGTTGTTGCTTGGTTGCTTAACCAATTGAGGTATAACCCACTGACTCCATGTAGTCTGGAAGACCTGGCCTGTTACTTGGTCAGGCACCTGTATGAAGTCCTCCTTAAGAGGCAATGCTTGTGATTGTTTATCTTTGTGCCAAGCAGGAAAAGACCTTGAATAAGGCAATTGGCAGATAAAAGAGATGTGCAATCCATCTCCTGCTATTCAGTCGAGTCATCCCTTTGCTTACACAACTGGTGTTGATGCATTGTGGATATTAACCCAAGATCCATGTTGAGTCAGTCATAAGTGTAGAAGGGTTCCCACTTTCTGAACCCACACTTCCTTTGTCTAAAGCTCTCCCTGGCCAGGGATAAGAGCTGTGGGGCACACCCCTCACTTCCCATTTCATCTGCTTCACCCTAACTCTCAATGTTAGGGTTAAAAGCTAACATCACCTGATACAGTTGGCTTGCTTTTGGCAGCTGTAACACGGTGGGAGAACTGACTTTAGTTAAATGTTGCGGATAGCAAGAGTCGCCACCGACTTTTGTTTTATCCAAAAGGAAAGGACATAAAAGAACAGGAAAGACCTTAAAAATATTTTGAGTTCGGGGGGTAGGTTATACAAAGGGAAGGTATTAGCACCCTTTATATCCATGGTTATCCATGGGCTCTTAGTTACTTAGCTCACTTTGTTTGTTTGCAAGAGTGTAGTGTGTGATTAGAAAAATTTCTTTATGTACTTTGTAATGACCCTCGTATGGGTGTATACAAAGCCTAATTTAGAATTTGTGAGGTGTAAAAGTAATTTTGAAAAGTGTGAGCAAGTAACTATGAGATACCTACCCTAGATTAAGTCTTTCGTGTTCTCGTATATTCTTTCAATGGTAAGACTGTCCCTATTATTAAGGAATAGGTAGTCATTACCTTGGATGTGTTTAAGGGACGGGCGTAGGGTCATCGTATGGTCAATGAAGGCAACATAAGGGGTGTCTTTAGCAACTCGTAGGGACTATCATCATATTTACCGAAGGGACAAGATCATTATATCGTAGGCAACCTCGTAGGGACTTGATCTTTTAAGTTTATAGGGACTTGATGATTTTTCTGTTTGAAGGGACTTTGCTTAAGACACCCCTATTTTCGAGGGACTTGACCATTTAAAGAAGGCAACCAAGAGGAATACCCTAGGAAGTACAAATGGCGATCAAAGATCGACTTACGTGTGTGAGTGTTATTTTTCAGATATTTGTCTTGAATTTAATTTTCTAAGTTCAATTATTTACAGTTAGTTTTTTTGCACTCCCTAAATTACTAACCACGCAATAAATATTTACAAAAATAAAAGCAAGAAAAATAAATTCCTAAACTATTACATGGCTATGGGACAGATACATAATAATCAGGCGAGAAAGAATAAATTTACAACCTATACATTTGTTCCTAATATTATAAATAAAACAAAATTAAAATAAGGAAAATAATGAAGCAAAAATAGAATAGATAAAAGCAAATAATAATAAAATAATAAATAAACAATGGTAATAAAGCAATAATAAAATAACAATAATAATAAAGCGATAATAGAAAGGTTAGAATTTTAAAAGAAATTATTTTAGGTTAAACAAGTTAGATTTTTTTAGAAGTTATTAGAAAAATATGAGTTTAAAATAAATTAGTAATAATAAAAGAATTTAAAATACATTAATGTACAAATTATAAAATAAAAGAGTTATATGAAAAATATTAAGTTAGTTATTTACAAAATAAATAAAGATTATAGAAAATATCAAATTATTAGATTAATAGGTTTATTATTATTATTCAATTAGAAAAATGGTCAATTAGATTTTATTTACAAAATATATAAGGATTTATTATTATAAGTAATTAATAAAAAAAAGTTATTAAAATAGTTAGTATTTATTATTTATTTACAAAAAATATAAAGGTTATAGAAAAATATTAAATAATTAATTTAGTAGGTTTTCACGCCCTACATTACTAAACCACGCAGTTAATATAGGATCAATGGCAGGAATTTAAATGGCAGAAAAATAAATGGCAGAAAAATAAAATGGCAGAAAATAAATGGCAGAAAATAAAACCCTAATTATTACAACGCTTTGGTGCAGTTACATAATAAAGATGGCGAAAAGTAGAACTGAAAATATTACAAGTTAAAACTTAAAATATTACAAGGGCGAAGCAGTTACAGTGTATGAATAACATAAATATGAACGAAAATAGGAAATAATAATAAGGTTTGTTAAGGTTTAAGAAAAGGTTTATGGTTTAGAGGAAATAACACGGTTAAAGTTTTAGGTTTGAAATTTAGAGTTTGTGGCGAAATTGTCAGGGTTTAGGAAAAATCAGGGTAGTTAGTTATGAAAAAAAATGTGCAGATCTAAATATATGTATATAAAAAAAATATGAATTAAAAAAAAACAACGGCGTTGCTAGCGCAAAATTGCGATCATCGCAACTGGATCGAATAACACAAATGTCACGCCTCATACACGTATATGTGAAAACGGCGTATTGACACGATCCGATCCGAAAACATAATCAAATTATAACATAAAATAGAAATATATATATATTTAACACACTAGTTACATATTATAAATTATATATTATATGATCCATATGCATTTTTATTAACAACAAAATTATTATTATATTATATTATATATTATGAGACATGTAAAACTTATATAAAAACAAACACATCAAATACATAATACAATGAACCAAATTATTATACATGTTATAATTATGTGCATAAAAAAAGCAAAAACGGCGATATCCTGATATATTTAACCAAACCGCATGTATCTGGATTACATAACACAGTCACACATATGAACATGTATTTGAAACACAGTAACAAATATATCAACAAAATAGATAAAGTATATATCATATATAAACTATTACCAAACTGTGTGTACGATAGTATAGATCAGCCATTCTCAGTTTCTCTTTTTTGTTCTGTCTTTTTGGCTTCTCTCTATCCGTCATGCTAGTAAATATATATAGGAACAAATTAGGTTAATGATAATGGGCCTAAGTTTATTTTGAAACCCAATATTAAATTAAAAACTGAATAAAGTTAAATAATTAAAATAGTTAAAATTAAAATAAAAACTAATTAACCTATTTATTTATTCTAGACCCAATATAAAAATAAATAGACTCAAAAAAAAAAGTCGGGCACCAAAATGCTCGAAAAAATAAAATGAACACGTCAAAATAATCAGCGCGAAATAAATGACTCGGAAAAATACAGCGTTTGGTCGGATTTTGAAATAAAAATTATGACCGTTTAAACTGCTCAGACTGATCAACATATGACCAAAAATAGTCGTAAAAATATTTTTAGCATGTCAAATTAAACCACGTGAACCGCAGATTAATGTTACCGACATTTGCAAACTTAAACTTGACATTTTTTTCGTTGACTAATTTTAGGCACAGTTAAAAAGTTAATTTGACCAGTCTGTTTGTAAATTCCGAGAAATTATTCCGGCTAATATTAAGACAGAAAAAAATGTTATGCTATGAAGATGATGCAAATGAATGTGAAACAAAAAATTGGTTAGAGTTAAAAATAGAGGGCAAATTTTGGGGTGCAACAGCTGCCCCTGTTCAATTTTCTGAAACCTGAGGAGTTAGATTGGCCTGTGTGTCATTCGTGACTTGGAAGGTTGAAGGGGATTGAACACAAAAGCCCAAAAATTTGCACTCGCCGGTGCGTAAAGTAACACTGATGACTGGTTGTATATGCTTAAGTGGGCTTGAAGATGCCACTTGGAAGAACTGGAGATGGGCTTATAGATGCCATCCATAATATCAGGAGGTGATAATATCTTGATGTTGATACTGGATATCAGTACTAGGTCTTCGTATAGGCCGTCTCTAAATCGTATCTAAGAACATACTTTTAACTTAAGTGTCAGAACCAAATCTTCGTGGCGATTTCTTTCTGAATTAAGTATCAGCACTAGACCTTCGTATAGATCGTCTCTGAACTGTTTTGAATTGTTGAATAGACCAGTAGAAATAAATCTTCGTGATGATTATCTCTTTTGGAAATATCCTGGATTAGGGAATAGATCTTCGTATAGACCGTTTGCCTAATATCCAAGAACAAAAGAGTGTCAGGATGAAATCTCCTGAAAATATCCTGGACTAGGGAATAGATCTTCGTATAGACCGTTTGCCTACTATCCAAGAACAAAAGAATATCAGGATGAAATCTCCTGAAAATATCATGGACTAGGGAATAGATCTTCGTATAGACCGTTTGCCTACTATCCGAGGACAAAAGAGTATCAGGATTAACTCTCTTGAAAACATCCTGGACTAGGGAATAGATCTTCGTATAGACCGTTTGCCTACTATCCAAGGACACCTTGAGTAATGATTAAGTATCAGCACTAGATCTTCGTATAGATCGTTTCTGACCTGTTGTGAATTGTTGATAGTATTTTATCTGTATATAACCATCCTGCAAGGAAAAGGTTAGTTTATGCAATATGTATGCATGCATGGCATGGTGCATCTAAGTAAATGTATTATGCACTTATGGATATGCCATGGTATGATGTAAATGATGTATGTATGAATCATGCGGCCTGAAGCGTCCGGATATCTTTGTATAACAACTGTTGGCTAGGGAAAATAAATCCCGATTCGTTGCTGAAGAATATGAGGAACTCGTTCCCGTCTTGTTTGATAGTATAGTATTTGTCACTTCCCGTATTCGTTCGTCGTACTTCTATTGAAGGAATAAGTTCCTGAGTATCCCGACTGAGGATAAAAGAGATGGACATAAATTCAAGGGGAGACGTAATTCGAAGCATCTATAAAGATAGATTTGCTCTACTGGGGATTTGTAGTGGGGGTGAACCGGCGAAGCTTCGTTGAACTACTACCCTCGTTCGTCCTTAGTAAATACTATTACTGCATTTTATGCATTTCTGGTAAACATCAATCGTATTCAAAAGCATACATACATTCAAACACAACCAATGGACGTTTTCGCTTATGTAAATAGAGTAAAAGTAAATTTGGATTCAAAGATGAAATTTTATTTATATCACAAAGTGACCTATACATAGGCAAGTTTGTACAAGGAGACAGAAATCCTAGTAAGAGGAATTCGTCGTAAATTTTTTATAAAACAAAGAAAACAGCTATGTGAAAAATGATCCTATTGAGTTTCAATTCTACTATTGCCATTATCTTCAAATATCTCATCTTCTGCTGTTGAGACAGAAACGATTGGATTGATCTTTATCTGTTTGAACTTGATTTAGGTAGCACCATCAATTGAAGTTACATGAGTGATCCAAACGAGACATAGTCATACGCTTTAATCCCTAACTTTTGCCTGGATTGCCCTTTCAGGTTTTCAATCCACCGGGATACCCTTTTTTGCCCAAGCCGCCTTTTCAGGTTTTCGACTTGCTGGGTGTACATTTTTTTTATATATATCCCTAATTTTTGCCCGAACCCTTTTGGTTTGCCGGGATGCCCTTATTTTTGCCTAGGCCAGTCAACCTAGCGGGTCTCTTTTTATGCGTAGTATTTTTTAACTATGTCTGCGTTTACAGGCTGTGGAAAGTCTTCACCATCCATAGTAGTAAGCATCATGGCACCTCCTGAGAATACTCTTTTGACCACAAATGGTCCTTCATATGTAGGACTCCACTTGCCCCTAGGATCACCCTGTGGTAGTATGATACGCTTGATTACCAAGTCCCCAGCCTGATATACCTTTGGCTTAACCTTCTTATTGAAAGCTTTGATCATCCGTTTCTGGTACATCTGACCATGACAAACAGCTGCCAACCTCTTCTCATCAATCAAATTTATCTGGTCGAGTCGAGTCTGAATCCACTCATCTTCATCCAAGCCTGCATCCTTCATGATTCTTAAGGAAGGGATCTGAACTTCAATGGGCAGAACTGCTTCCATACCATAGACTAAGGAGAATGGGGTTGCCCCTGTTGAAGTACGTATTGTAGTACGATAACCATGAAGAGCAAATGGTAACATCTCGTGCCAATCCTTGTAAGTAACAGTCATCTTCTGTAGAATCTTCTTAATGTTCTTATTAGCAGCTTCTACTGCCCCATTCATCTTCGGACGATACGGAGAAGAGTTGTGATGCTTAATCTTGAACTGCATGCAGAGATCAGTAATCATGGTATTGTTCAGATTAGAGCCATTGTCTGTGATAATCCTTTCAGGGATGCCATACCTACATATGAGATTATTCTTAATGAATCGAGCCACAACATTCTTGGCAACAGATGCGAATGAGGCTGCCTCTACCCACTTTGTAAAGTAACCAATAGCAACTAGGATGAAACGATGCCCATTAGAAGCAGTAGGCTTGATCTCACCAATCATATCAATGCCCCACATGGCAAAAGGCCAAGGAGCAGTCAACACATTTAATGGAGCCGGAGGTATATGCACTTTATCAGCATAGATTTGACACTTGTGACATGTCCTGGAATGTTGATAGCATTCAGCTTCCATGGTAGACCAATAGTATCTTGCTCTTAATATCTTATTTGTCATAGTATGACCACTAGAATGAGTGCCAAAAATCCCATCATGCATGTCTTCCATAATCTCTGTTGCTTCCTTCTTATCCACACAACGAAGCAAAGTTGAATCATGATTGCGTTTGTACAAAATTCCATTACTCAAGAAGAACTTAGCAGAAAACCTCCTCAGAAACTTCTTATCTTTGAGAGATGCCCCTTCAGGGAACTCCTGAGTTTCAAGATATCTTTTTACTTCATATAACCAAGGCTTTTCCTCTCCTCCTTCAGTATCAATCTCATTGCAGTATGCAGGCTTCTCAAATCTATCAATAGTAATCTTGGGAGCTTCATCATCCCAGCTAATCTCAAACATAGATGCCATGGTGGCTAATGCATCTGTCAACTGATTCTCTCCTCGTGGAATGTGTCCAAAGGTAATCTCTTCAAAATGTGGGATCAAAGACAGCACATGCTCTCTGTAGGGAATAAGATTTTCATACTTGGTATCCCAATCTCCTTTAATCTGACTCATTACCAGGGCTGAATCTCCATATACGTCCAGGAACTGAATTTTCATATCAATGGCAGCTTTGATGCCCAGGATACATGCCTCATACTCAGCCATGTTATTGGTACAATAGAAACAAAGTCTTGCAGTAATCGGGGTATGACAACCTTCAGGGGAAATGATCACAACACCAACACCATTACCAAGTGCATTAGAAGCTCCATCAAAAACCATAGTCCATCGGGATCCTTGTTCAGGTCCGTCATATTGTCCAGGTTCTTTGGTAATAATCATAATGTCTTCATCGGGGAATTCAAAACTCATTGACTGATAATCATCCACTGCCTGATGAGCCAAATGATCAGCTACAACACTTCCTTTAATGGCCTTCTGAGTAGTGTACTGTATATCATATTCTGTTAAGATCATTTGCCATCTCGCTATTCGTCCGGAGAGAGCAGGTTTCTCAAATATGTACTTGATTGGATCCATCTTCGAAATCAATAAGGTAGTATGAGTCAACATATACTGTCTTAGTCGGCGAGCAGCCCATGCCAAAGCGCAGCAAGTTTTCTCGAGCAGTGAGTATCTTGTTTCACAGTCGGTAAACTTTTTGCTAAGGTAGTATATTGCCTGTTCTTTTCGACCAGACTCGTCATGTTGCCCCCAACACACACCCCATTGAGTTGTCTAATACTGTTAAGTACATAATCAAGGGTCTTCCATCAACTGGTGGCATCAAAATTGGAGGTTCTAGGAGATATCTCTTGATTTCATCAAAGGCTGTCTGGCACTCATCATTCCACTCCATTACCTGATCTTTCTTTAACAACTTGAAGATTGGTTCACAGGTAGCAGTTAATTGGGAAATAAATCTTGCAATGTAATTCAATCGTCCCAAGAAACCTCTGACTTCCTTCTCAGTACGGGGAGCTGGCATCTCTTGTATAGCTTTCACTTTTGCAGGTTCTACTTCAATACCTTTTCCACTGACAATGAAACCCAGGAGTTTACCAGACCTAACTCCAAAAGTACACTTGTTTGGGTTCAATCTCAATTTGTATTTCTTCAACCTTTCAAACAACTTATGCAGATGATCAAGGTGTTGCTCTTCATTCTGGGACCTGGCTATCATATCATCCACATATACCTCTATCTCATGATGAATCATATCGTGAAACAAAGCCACCATAGCACGCTGATATGTTGCCCCGGCATTCTTCAAACCAAATGGCATCACTTTATAGCAAAAGGTACCCCACTGTGTAACAAATGTAGTCTTCTCCATATCTTCAGGTGCCATCTTGATTTGATTGTAACCAGAGAAACCATCCATGAAAGAGAATACTTTATGCTGAGCAGTGTTGTCTACCAGAACATCAATATGAGGCAGTGGAAAGTCATCTTTGGGGTTGGCCTTATTCAAATCCCTGTAGTCTACACACATACGTACTTTACCATCTTTCTTAGGTACCGGTACCACATTTGCAACCCATTGAGGATAAGAAGTCACAGCTAAGAACCCTGCATCAAATTGTTTCATTACCTCTGCTTTAATCTTTTCTGACATTTCAGGACGCATGCGACGAACCTTCTGCTTCTTTGGACGACAATCTTCTTTTACTGTAAACGGTGAACCACAATGTCCGTATCCAACCCTGGCATATCTTCATAGGACCAAGCAAAGATTTCCACATAATCACGTAACATTTGAATTAATCTGCTCTTGACACCATCTTCTAATTCAGCTCCTATCTTGACCTCTTTCCTGTTTTCTTCAGTTCCCAGATTCACAACTTCGATTGGCTCTTCATGTGGCTGTATAGCTTTCTCTTCTTGTTGTAATAACCTAGCAAGCTCTACAGGTACTTCACAATCTTCATCCTTTCCATCTTCAGCTTGATAGATCGGATTCTCGAAATTATAATTGGCAATAGTAGAACTGTTATCAACAGGATCCGGGTGGATGAGGATCTGCATTTTAGTGATGTGGGTGTGTGTAAGAACACATAGCTGATGAAAATAAATAAAAGAAAAACAAAGAGCCCAATATTTACGAAAACGAAACGTCCATTGATTTTTATTGAATGAAGTATGCAAATGAAATGACATCCCGAAACAAGCATACCATTGTGCCTCGGGTAAGGCACAAGGCTTAAAAATAACAACGCAGTAATAGTATTTACTCCTGACTAAAGGAGATAGGAATAACGTCTTCAGTCTTCCAATTGTTGAGCCCATCACCCACAGTAGGAAAAATCCAGTTATCCATATTGTAGTCTTCATTATAGTTACCCACAACATTGATTTGATCTTTCATGTTCCCTTGATTGGTGATACGGACAGCACGAGCACGACGAACAGCCTTCTGGGACTCTGCAGTGAAACCCAAACCAAACTTGTCAGACTTGTAAGGAATGTCGGAAAGCTGACCCCAAATAGTACAACCACCTTCTTCAACCACAACTCTAGCATCTTTGAGGGAAGCCATTGTAGGAGGTACTCTGGTAACCACAGGAACTCTTTTAACCACAGGAGGAGCTTCAGTAGCGGGAACGACCCAAGGAACTACTTCAAATGTCTGGCAAGGAGTCTCAACATATTCACCTTCCACTTCAACATACTTAAATGTATTCACATGACTGACCATATATTCTTCCTCTCCATAAACAGTTACGATCTTTCCCTTCACTGGATATCTCAACTTCTGATGTAGAGTGGAGGTCACAGCACCTGCCCCGTGGATCCAGGGGCGCCCAAGCAAACAAGAGTACGCAGGACGAATATCCATTACATAGAAGGTAGAATCGAAGACTTGAGAGCCTACTTTGATCGGGAGATCTATTTCTCCATGCACCACTCTTCTTGAACCATCAAAGGCTCTCACCACTATATTACTTGATCTTAACACATCATCTTCAGGACTGAGCTTGTTCAGAACCTCTTTGGGAAGTACATTCAATGAAGAGCCATTGTCTATCAACACATGAGACAAGGTAGTGCCCCTACATTCAATGGAGATATGTAAAGCTCTGTTATGGTTTCTTTTGGCAGGAGTCAAGTCAGCATCAGAAAAACCTAACCCATTATCATAAGTCAGATGTGCAACACAATTTTCAAATTGATCCACAAAATTTCATTTGGTACATGAGCAGTCCTTAAGAATTTGATCAAGGCTTTAGCATGAGCCTCAGAACACAGCAGCAAAGACAACATGGAAATTTTGGAGGGAGTATGCCCCAACTGGTCAACAATATTATAATCACTCTTACGAATGATCTTCAGCACTTCTTCCATCTGTTTAGAGAGATTTTCAGCAGTCGGTGCTTCAGCTTGCACAGGTTCAACCACAGGACCTTTGCCTCGAGCATCAGTACTTGGCTCAGAAGTGGAGGTAGTAGTTGGAAGAACTGTATTTTTTGAGGTAGCTGGAGGAGAGAAAATTCTTCCACTTCTGGTGATCTTACTAGATCCAGCAATATTATCAACATCAAGGTTATCATCAGTAACAGGTGTATCAGTCAAAGGTTCCTGCTTAACACCATGGATATAAACATCAGAACCGTAATTCCAGGGTATAGCTTTATCAGAAGTATAAGGAATAGGGCCAGGAGTGGTAATAATCATGGGAGGCACTCTAACTTCAACAACAGTCTTCACCAGGCCTTCAGCAGTAATTTTGATAGGACCCTTGGAAGTGATCTTGACAGGGCCTTTGGAGGTAATCTTCACTGGCACTTTATCAATCATATCCACATCTTCAAACTTCTTACCTCGAGTTAGGTGTTCACACATACTTTCCACAGAAGGAGTTCTCTCAAACAATATAGTGTAATTGTCCATGAGGCGTTGAATACCATCTTTCAACTTCCAGCAGCTATCAGGTTTGTAGGCACAATAAAAACAGTCTTCGTTGCAACCTGGAAAGAATCCAGCCTGCACCAGCTTCTTCTTGATAATAGATAAGGGAGTAGTCACATATGCTACTGAGGAAACATATGAAACTTCATCAACAGCATTAACAGTCTTCTCATGATTGGGCATGGGAGCAGTAATCACATTTGGAGTCCCAGGAGGGTCAAATTCAATCTCCCCAGCTTCAATCATATCTTGAATCTTATTTTTCAGCACCCAGCAATTGTTGGTGTCATGTCCCGGACAATTAGAATGATAGGAACATCGTGCATTAGGATTGTACCGAGGAGAGGAAGTATTAGGATTCTGAGGAGGGTCCTTCAAAGTAATGAGTTCCCCTTTCAACATGTGTTGCAAGGCTTGGGCCAGTGACATGTTGATCTTGGTGAATTGTCTTCTAGGCTTCTGTTGATTACTCTGTGGTAGCTCTGGTGTTGCAGGAGTAGGATTAGAAATGTGAACTGCTCCTACGGATTGGTGACTTCTGTTACGGCCAGGTTGACCATACACAGCATTAGACTCCTTCTTTCCACTAGGGGGCTTCTTTGCAGTGCTTGATGAAGAGGCACCCACCTGTATCTTACCACTTCTTATGCCACTTTCCACACGCTCTCCAGTCATTATCAGCTCAGTGAAACCAGATGATGAGCTTCCAATGAGGTGACTATAGAAAGGACTATTCAGCGTACTCATAAACATATCCACTAGCTCCCTGTCAGTCAGAGGAGGTTGAACTCTGCCAGCCAGGTCTCTCCATTTCTGGGCATACTCCTTGAAATTCTCCTTAACACCTATTGACATGCTTTGTAGCTGCATGCGAGTAGGTGCTAAATCAGCATTGTATTGGTATTGCCTGTAGAAGGCCTCAGCAAGATCATTCCAATCACGGATATTGACACTCTCCAATTGATAGTACCATTCCAATTGAGCTCCAGACAAGCTCTCTTGAAAGAAATGAATCCATAACTTCTTATCAGCAGTATGTGGTTGAATCCTCCGGACATAGGATCTTAAATGCAGCTTGGGACATGAGACACCATCATACACCACAAAAGCAGGAACCTTGAAACCAATAGGTATAACCACTCCAGATATTAAACTCAGATCTTCAAAATCCAGCCCAGAAGATTTTTGTAACTCCATAGCATTCATTCTATCCACCAGCATCTTGTACTTTTCTTCATTAGGATCATGATAATAATTTGCTTCAGAATCAGAATCTCCCACAGTATCATGGAGACTACCTCCCTCTTTCTCAGAATTTTCAGGCTCATAATCATCAACCTGTTCCTTTGTCTTGATAGGGCCTCTGAATCTTCTTCCCAGATTGATAAGGCCTCCTGATCTTCTAGTCTTCTTCTTCTTCTTAGCCAGCAATGTCTTCAACTCATCTTGCCCCTTGGACAAGTTCAGAATCAACTCTTGGAATTGTGCATTCTGAGCCTGGAGATCTTTGACAGTCTGTTCAAGAGCCATTTCTGCTGAAATAAACAGCGAGAAGATAAGATACCTGTTCATAAGAAACCTGTGATGCAATAATATGGTATGTAGATGCTTATGCAATATTTTCAAGGACCGTAGGATTTAAATTTGTGTAAACCACCAAAAAGTAAGCTTTTATTAGTAATAAACTTGTTTGCCCCTTGGGCTTACAATAAAAATGAAATGAATACAAAAAATGGGGTTTTAAGTCTCCCATGGACGTTTCCTCTTTGTGTTGAGGTATGAGTTGAGATTCCGCTCCTCGTGAAGTTGTTTTGTTAGCTCCAGGATTCTTTCCTGACTTGCCTTGTAATGAGTCTCAAAAGTATCTCTTTGCTCCTTCAACTGGATCCAGGACCTCTGTAACTCTTCCATGTCAGTGGGCATGTCTGGATGAAGAATGATGTAAGAAGTATCTCCTTCAGCAACAGGCTCCATGGTAACTGGCAGGATAGCAGGATATGGCATCATAAGAGTCTGAGCACGAGATCGTACCCATCTGAGATATGGTTCCATAGGAATAGTGTACTTGGGTTCCAGAGTCTTGCTGTCAACCTTGTTCACTTTACCCCATGCTCGTATGAACCTTTGACGGTAACCTTGAAGATCGTTGTCGTAGTCGAACACAATACCCTGAATAAGCATGTCATGAGGACCATCAGTCCGAGCGTAACCAAACTGACGTAGAGCTAAAGAAGGGTTGTAGGTAATGCCCCCTCTTATGCCAAGGAGTGGCACATTAGGGAACTCCCCACAACGGTCAATGATGGTAACATTCTCCATAGATCTAGAGCACCAACGAATATCTGAATGAGAAAGTGACATAATCCTCTTGGACCACCTGAACCCTTGTTCATTCTTCATCACTGATCGAGGAAGGTGAGAAATAAACCACCTAGATAATAGAGGTATGCAACACATCAGAGTTCCTCGTGCCTTCGTAGTACGGGTATGAAGAGAGTGTAAGATGTCTCCAAGTAATGTAGGCACTGGATTGCGAGTCAGAAATATGTTGATGGCGTGTACGTCTATGAACTGGTCTGGATTGGGGAACAGTACTAAGCCATAAATCGATAGGGCTAAGATCTCCTCAAAAGCATCATAACTCATAGCCTTCAGGAATACTTGAGCTTTCTCCATCAATACCTTAGCAAGAATACCCTTAACTCCACTCCTTGTTTCTAGGACAATGTCTGATTTCTTTAAATGTAAGGCTGCAGCAATGACTTCAGGTTTAGGCTCTTTTTCCAAGCCTGTGAAGGGTTTCTGATCAAGAATAGGTATACCCAGAAGCTTGGAGAACTCTTCCATTGTAGGAACCAGCTGATAGTCGGGAAATGTGAAGCAATGATGTTTAGGGTCAAAGAACTGAAACAGGACACTCATCATGTCTTCATTGAACCCTGAAGTGACTAGATCCAGTAGGTGACCATGCCTCTTGATGAACTGGGAGTTTTCAGAAACTTGAGAGACCAATTCCTTAAGCTTAGGAGGTATTCCTACAAAGTTGATCCGGATAGTATTCCTACGAGCAGAAGCCATGACCTGCAACAAAGAACAAAGATAAATCCTTTGGTCCTTGAAATGGTTAGTGAAAATGCTATGCTTATGATGCATGATGATGCTATGATGTTATGCTCAATCACAAACATGTGGCACACACAAACAAGTCACACAATAGCCCTAGGTTTGAAGGCTTGCATGAGGTTTAAAGGTAAGTACCCTCCCTTGAAGTTTAGTTGATTCATCCTATCCTACAAAAGTAACCAGGTTCTAAGGGATCTCAAAATCATTGATCCTTCACAAGGGTGGTTGCTCAGTAGGCAACTTACTTGCCAACCAAAACCCTCCAAGTTTAGGATCTCAATGAGTGTAGTATTGAGTATCAACCAACTTCAGTCTTCACCAAAGCCGGTTATCTCACTACTTTCTAAAGGCCAAGATGGGATGACTAGGGTTCGAAAAGTCAGTTAGTGTATTGACAACATATGGCAGCCTCATATTATCATCAACTTGCTTAAGGAACATAAGCACCAACCAAGAAGTCACACTAACTATGGCCACCAGATCAACCATATCGATATACGCCGTACAGTTTCCTTGGTCTATTGCCATTTACCTAAGGTACACTAGATCCGGGTTAGGGTCTTTCACAAATAAGAGCACCCAACAGATAAGTATAAAGCAAACAAGGCAAACAATTTTAAAGTGATCTAATTCCTAAGGGTACCCCTCTTTTATTAAGTCCCCAGCAGAGTCTCCAGTTCTGTAACACGGTGGGAGAACTGACTTTAGTTAAATGTTGCGGATAGCAAGAGTCGCCACCGACTTTTATTTTATCCAAAAGGAAAGGACATAAAAGAACAGGAAAGACCTTAAAAAGATTTTGAGTTCGGGGGGTAGGTTATACAAAGGGAAGGTATTAGCACCCTTTATATCCATGGTTATCCATGGGCTCTTAGTTACTTAGCTCACTTTGTTTGTTTGCAAGAGTGTAGTGTGTGATTAGAAAAATTTCTTTAAGTACTTTGTAATGACCCTCGTATGGGTGTATACAAAGCCTAGTTTAGAAATTGTGAGGTGTAAAAGTAATTTTGAAAAGTGTGAGCAAGTAACTATGAGATACCTACCCTAGATTAAGTCTTTCGTGTTCTCGTATATTCTTTCAATGGTAAGACTGTCCCTATTATTAAGGAATAGGTAGTCATTACCTTGGATGTGTTTAAGGGACGGGCGTAGGGTCATCGTATGGTCAATGAAGGCAACATAAGGGGTGTCTTTAGCAACTCGTAGGGACTATCATCATATTTACCGAAGGGACAAGATCATTATATCGTAGGCAACCTCGTAGGGACTTGATCTTTTAAGTTTATAGGGACTTGATGATTTTTCTGTTTGAAGGGACTTTGCTTAAGACACCCCTATTTTCGAGGGACTTGACCATTTAAAGAAGGCAACCAAGAAGAATACCCTAGGAAGTACAGATGGCGATCAAAGATCGACTTACGTGTGTGAGTGTTATTTTTCAGATATTTGTCTTGAATTTAATTTTCTAAGTTCAATTATTTACAGTTAGTTTTTTTGCACTCCCTAAATTACTAACCACGCAATAAATATTTACAAAAATAAAAGCAAGAAAAATAAATTCCTAAACTATTACATGGCTATGGGACAGATACATAACAATCAGGCGAGAAAGAATAAATTTACAACCTATACATTTGTTCCTAATATTATAAATAAAACAAAATTAAAATAAGGAAAATAATGAAGCAAAAATAGAATAGATAAAAGCAAATAATAATAAAATAATAAATAAACAATGGTAATAAAGCAATAATAAAATAACAATAATAATAAAGTGATAATAAAAAGGTTAGAATTTTAAAAGAAATTATTTTAGGTTAAACAAGTTAGATTTTTTTAGAAGTTATTAGAAAAATATGAGTTTAAAATAAATTAGTAATAATAAAAGAATTTAAAATACATTAATGTACAAATTATAAAATAAAAGAGTTATATGAAAAATATTAAGTTAGTTATTTACAAAATAAATAAAGATTATAGAAAATATCAAATTATTAGATTAATAGGTTTATTATTATTATTCAATTAGAAAAATGGTCAATTAGATTTTATTTACAAAATATATAAGGATTTATTATATATAAGTAAGTAAAAAAAAAGTTATTAAAATAGTTAGTATTTATTATTTATTTACAAAAAATATAAAGGTTATAGAAAAATATTAAATAATTAATTTAGTAGGTTTTCACGCCCTACATTACTAAACCACGCAGTTAATATAGGATCAATGGCAGGAATTTAAATGGCAGAAAAATAAATGGCAGAAAAAATAAATGGCAGAAATAAATGGCAGAAAATAAAACCCTAATTATTACAACGCTTTGGTGCAGTTACATAATAAAGATGGAGAAAAGTAAAACTGAAAATATTACAAGTTAAAACTTAAAATATTACAAGGGCGAAGCAGTTACAGTGTATGAATAACATAAATATGAACGAAAATAGGAAATAATAATAAGGTTTGTTAAGGTTTAAGAAAAGGTTTATGGTTTAGAGGAAATAACACGGTTAAAGTTTTAGGTTTGAAATTTAGAGTTTGTGGCGAAATTGTCAGGGTTTAGGAAAAATCAAGGTAGTTAGTTATGGAAAAAAATGTGCAGATCTAAATATATGTATATAAAAAAATATGAATTAAAAAAAACAACGGCGTTGCTAGCGCAAAATTGCGATCATCGCAACTGGATCGGATAACACAAATGTCACGCCTCATACACGTATATGTGAAAACGGCGTATTGACACGATCCGATCCGAAAACATAATCAAATTATAACATAAATAGAAATATATATATATAATATATATATATATTAATATATATATATTATATTATAATATATATATATATATATATATTATTATATATATTAACACACTAGTTACATATTATAATTATATATTATTGATCCATATGCATTTTATTAACACAAAATTATTATTATTATATTATATATTATGAGACATGTAAAACTTATATAAAAACAAACACATCAAATACATAATACAATGAACCAATTATTATACATGTTATAATTATGTGCATAAAAAAAGCAAAAACGGCGATATCCTGATATATTTAACCAAACCGCATGTATCTGGAATACATAACACAGTCACACATATGAACATGTATTTGAAACACAGTAACAAATATATCAACAAAATAGATAAAGTATATATCATATATAAACTATTACCAAACTGTGTGTACGATAGTATAGATCAGCCATTCTCAGTTTCTCTTTTTTGTTCTGTCTTTTTGGCCTCTCTCTATCAGTCATGCTAGTAAATATATATAGGAACAAATTAGGTTAATGATAATGTGCCTAAGTTTATTTTGAAACCCAATATTAAATTAAAAACTGAATAAAGTTAAATAATTAAAATAGTTAAAATTAAAATAAAAACTAATTAACCTATTTATTTATTCTAGACCCAATATAAAAATAAATAGACTCAAAAAAAAAAGTCGGGCACCAAAATGCTCGAAAAAATAAAATGAACACGTCAAAATAATCAGCGCGAAATAAATGACTCGGAAAAATACAGCGTTTGGTCGGATTTTGAAATAAAAATTATGACCGTTTAAACTGCTCAGACTGATCAACATATGACCAAAAATAGTCGTAAAAATATTTTTAGCATGTCAAATTAAACCACGTGAACCGCAGATTAATGTTACCGACATTTGCAAACTTAAACTTGACATTTTTTTGTTGACTAATTTTAGGCACAGTTAAAAAGTTAATTTGACCAGTCTGTTTGTAAATTCCGAGAAATTATTCCGGCTAATATTAAGACAGAAAAAAAAATGTTATGCTATGAAGATGATGCAAATGAATGTGAAACAAAAAAATTGGTTAGAGTTAAAAATAGAGGGCAAATTTTGGGGTGCAACAGCAGCCTAACCCTTGTGTGAGCCCACTTTGTTTGTATATAGTGTGTGCTAATTGTGTATGTTTGCTTTGTTTTGATTATGCTTGCATGCTTTGCTTTGCCTGTTTAGGATTAGCTTGCTGCCTGTGCAAGTTAGATAGAAAACTTAACCTAGGACCATTGTGGAATACATGATAACTATTAGGCTCGAGTCAGTCCCCCTTCTAGTTGGTCATTTCCCAGTCTCTGGTGAGGAGAAAGTTTCTCCCCTGTTCAGGGGAACTACGTTTCCCTAATCCTCATACCAGATGAGGTACGTAGGCAGGAGGTCGTACGAGATCTCTCCGGGCATCCTTTTCCTTTTTTGTGTGTGTTTGCTTGACGGTTGCTAGGCTCGAGTGCCAGACTCCTTAGTAACTTGTTGTCTGTTTGGTTCCTTCTTGTGTGAGTTAGGAGATGGATATAAGCCCAACGATTGGCATTCCATATCCTATTGTTGTGTGCTTGGAGTCCGATGTAAGTCCAGCAACTGGCATTTGGTTTCCAGTGTGGGTTTGTTTGGTTCGGAGTCTGATGTAAGTCCAGCGATTGGCATTCGGTTTCCATGTTTGCCTGTGTGCGTGTGTTTTGTTTCGGCGTGCGTGAGCCGAACTACGGTAGCTCTGATTCTCATTCCAGATGAGATACGTAGGCATAGGATGCGATATCCTAGCGAGCCCTTTCCCCTCTTCCTCTACCTGTGTTATCTTCAGTGTGTGTGTGTGATGTTTGTTTTAGCAATCTTATCCTATCTTTTTGAGCATGGATCCCGTCGAGTACGACGGATGCGTAGGGGTGCTAATACCTTCCCTTCGCATAACCGACTCCCGATCCCATTCTCTTTGGTCGCGAGACCATGTCTTTTCCAGGTTTACTTCAAGCGTTTCCTTTCCCTCTTTGGGATAAATAACGCACGGTGGCGGCTCTGTTTATTTTTTGTTTTAGCCCGCCGGTTGTTTTTCGCGGATGCGACAAGTGGAAATTAGGCTTAGGTGGTTTGAGCATGTGCAAAGAAGACCGGAAAATTCTGTTGTTAGGAGAGTAGGTCTGTTAGGAGCAGGGTAGTCTAAATCGCGATCCTACTCGTTGTATCGTACGATTTTGCGATCTTGATAGGCTTGGGCGATCCTGGGAATGCAAAAAATCGTATTTAGGTGGGAATGTTGGGATCGTAATGCAAAAACGGTTGGATCGGTGGGATCCGCGTTCCTGTCTTTGCAGTTCTAAAACATCTGAATTAGGGTTTTATTAGGGGTTTTTTGGCTGTAACCTGTGCAACATTTATTTCTCACACTTTATTCCAATTAAATGCCATTTAGTTTCTTAAAACCTATAGACATAATTTTTTTAACTTCCCAATATATCTACTAAACCAATTAATTCTATGAGCCACCTAAATTATTCAATACAATCTGATTCTTTGTATTCCATATTTATTTCTCATACATTAAAGTTCAAATATATATGAGCCACCTAATATATATTGGCAACCTGACACCCCTTGTCACTCTTTTTATTTTTATTCCTAACACTTGAATTTAAGTTCAAATATACCTAACACCTCTTGTCACTATTTTTATTTTTATTCCTAAAACTTGAATTTTTTTATATGCATTTTAATTTTAATTTATATTATTAATTTTATGCTTTGATTTGATTTTTTTACTAAATTATGTTTTTTTATATGAATATATATGCAATATATGAGTTTGTGAAATTGGTAGGATCTTAGGATCCATTGTTACGATACTCCGAATTACGATCTTGTGACCTCTATTCGATCCCACATAGGATCTCGATTTTGACTACCTCTCTATTATAGACAAATCCTTTGTAGAATTGTAGGGTCGCTCCTCTCTCTAGACTTTTGTTTTCAGGTTAAATATTAGTCCTTGAAATTTAGTTCTTGAAAATGTAAAATATTTACTCCACAAGTATTGATTATGTGTCCAATATCAAATGATCAATGTGATGGATATGATTTTTGCATTTTTAGGAAATAAAGTGGCTGCTTCTATTTTTTTTTCTTTTGAAATTTTGTACCACTTAGTTATCGGTTGAGCTTTTATGCTGTTATTATTTTGTTACAAATTCCTTTACCTGTCCTTCCCTTGTGCAGGTAGCACCTTATGAACGTCCTGCTCTGAGCAAGGCTTACCTTTTTCCAGAGTGTAAGTTTGTTATGTTACTATGTGTAATATATTTCGCTTTCCTTTAACTTATTCCCATTCTGTTATAAGCTTGTCTTGATGGCAATAATGTTGTAGTATTGTTTATTTCATTGCATTTCTTAAAATTTACTTTTTAATTGATTGCAACAAATCACAGAGGGTTGATATTTTTAGGGTCAAAACGACTGAAATAGGAGAGGTGAATCAAATTCAAGTTGGGTGGTTGAAATGGAGGAGGAGCTCGGATGTTTCATGTGATAAAATGCATTGCTCTAATTGAAGGAATTTTATCATACAACTGTAAGATCGATAGTGTTGTATTGTATGAGACAAAGTGTGAGACAGTAAAAAAAACTGACACAAGTATAAAATAGCGTAGAAGCTGAAAATGTTGCATTGGATGTGTATAAAGACTAGACAATATATGAATATGAATGACAACATTAGAGAGAGAATTGGGGTAATACATTGAAGAAATAACAGTGGAAATTAGGCTTAGGTGGTTTGAGCATGCGCAAAGAAGACCAGAAAATTTTGTTGTTAGCAGAGTATGTCTGTTAGGAGCATGTTAGTAAAAATCATGATCCTACTCGTAGTATCGTACTATTTTCCGATCTTGATAGGCTTGTGCGATCCTAGGAATGCAAAAAATCGTATTTAGGTGGGAATGATGGGATCGTAGTGCAAAAACGGTTGGATCGGTGGGATCCGCGTTCCTGTCTTTGCAGTTCTAAAACATCTAAAGTAGGGTTTTATTAGGGTTTTTTTGGTTGTAACCTGTGCAACATTTATTTCTCACACTTTATTCCAATTAAATGCCATTTATTTTCTTAAAACCTATAGACATAATTTTTTTAACTTCCCAATATATCTACTAAACTAATTAATTCTATATGCCACCTAAGTTATTCAATACAATTTAATTCTTTGTATTCCATATTTATTTCTCATACATTAAAGTTCAAATATATATGAGCCACCAAAGATATATTGGCAACCTGACACCCCTTGTCACTCTTTTTATTTTTATTCCTAACACTTGAATTTAAGTTCAAATATACCTAACACGCCTTGTCACTCTTTTTATTTTTACTCCTAAAACTTGAAATTTTTTTATGCATTTTAATTTTAATTTATATTATTAATTTGATGCTTTGATTTGATTTTTTTTACTAAATTATATTTTTTATATGAATATATATGCAATATATGAGTTTGTGAAATTGGTAGGATCTTATGATCCATTGTTACAATACTCCGAATTACGATCTTGTGACCTCTCTTCGATCCCACATAGGATCTCGATTTTGACTACCTTGCTATTATAGACAAATCCTTTGTAGAATTGTAGGGTCGCTCCTCTCTCTAGACTTTTTTTTTCAGGTTAAATATTAGTTCTTGAAATTTAGTTCTTGAAAATGTAAAATATTTACTCCACAAGTATTGATTATGTGTCCAATATCAAATGATCAACGTGATGGACATGATTTTTGCATTTTTAGGAAATAAAGTGTCTGCTGCTATTTTTTTTCTTTTGAAATTTTGTACCACTTAGTTATCGGTTGAGCTTTTATGCAGTTATTATTTTATTACAAATTCCTTTACTTGTCCTTCCCTTGTGCAAGTAGCACCTTATAAACGTTCTGCTCTGAGCAAGGCTTACCTTTTTCCAGAGTGTAAGTTTGTTATGTTACTATGTGTAACATATTCCGTTTTCCTTTAATTTATTCTCATTTTGTTATGAGCTTGTCTTGATAGCAATAATGTTGTAGTATTGTTTATTTGATTGCATTTCTTAAAATTTACTTTTTAATTGATTCCAACAAATCACATAAGCTTAATATTTTTAGGGTCAAAACAACTAAAATAGGAGAGGTGAATCAAATTCATGTTGGGTCGTTGAAATGGAGGAGGAGCTCGGGTGTTTCATATGATAAATTGCATTGCTCTAATTGAATGAATTTTATCATACAACTGTAAGATCGATAGTGTTGTATTGTATGAGACAAAGTGTGAGACAGTAAAAAAAACTGACACAAGAATAAAATAAGCGTAGAAGATGAAAATGTTGCATTTGATGTGTATAAAGACTAGACAATATATGATTATGAATGACAACATTAGAGAGAGAATTGGTGTAATACGTTGAAGAAATAACAGTGGAAATTAGGCTTAGGTTGTTTGAGCATATGCAAATAACAACAGAAAATTCTGTTGTTAGGAGAGTAAGTTTGTTAGGAGCATGGTAGTCAAAATCGCGATCCTTCTCGTAGTATCGTACGATTTTGCGATCTTAATGGGCTTGGGTGATCCTGGGAAGGCAAAAAATTGTATTTAGGTGGGAGCGGTGAGATCATATTGCAAAAACGATTGGATCGGTGGGATCCTCGTTCTTGTCGTTACAGTTCTTAAACAATTGAATTAGGGTTTTATTAGGGGTTTTTTGGTTTTACCATGTGCAGTATTTATTTCTCACACTTTATTCCAATTAAATGCCATTTAATTTCTTAATACCTATAGACGTAATTTTTTTTACTTCCCAGTATATCTAATAAACCAATTAATTCTATGAGTCACCTAAGTTATTCAATACAATCTGATTCTTTGTATTCCATATTTATTTCTCATACATTAAAGGTCAAATATATATGAGCCACCTAAGATATATTGGAAACCTGACACCCCTTGTCACTCTTTTTATTTTTATTCCTAACACTTGAATTTAAGTTCAAATATACCTAACACCCCTTGTCACTCTTTTTATTTTTATTCCTAAAACTTGAATTTTTTATATGCATTTTAATTTTAATTTATATTATTAATTTTATGCTTTGATTTGATTTTTTTTACTAAATTATATTTTTTATATGAATATATATGCAATATATGAGTTTGTGAAATTGGTAGGATCTTATGATCCATTGTTACGATACTCCGAATTACGATCTTGTGACCTCTCTTCGATCCCACATATGATCTCGATTTTGACTACCTTGTTATTATAGACAAATCCTTTGTAGAATTGTAGGGTCGCTCCTCTCTCTAGACTTTTTTTTTCAGGTTAAATATTAGTCCTTGAAATTTAGTTCTTGAAAATGTAAAATATTTACTCCATAAGTATTGATTATGTGTCCAATATCAAAAGATCAATGTGATGGACATGATTTTTGCATTTTTAGAAAATAAAGTGCCTGCTGCTATTTTTTTTCTTTTGAAATTTTGTACCACTTAGTTATCGGTTGAGCTTTTATGCAGTTATTATTTTGTTACAAATTCCTTTACCTGTCCTTCCCTTGTGCAGGTAGCACCTTATGAACGTTCTGCTCTGAGCAAGGCTTACCTTTTTCCAGAGTATAAGTTTGTTATGTTACTATGTGTAACATATTCCACTTTCCTTTAATTTATTCCCATTCTGTTATGAGCTTGTCTTGATAGCAATAATGTTGTAGTATTGTTTATTTGATTGCATTTCTTAAAATTTACTTTGTAATTGATTGCAACAAATCACATAGGGTTAATATTTTTAGGGTCAAAACGACTAAAATAAGAGAGGTGAATCAAATTCATGTTGGGTGGTTGAAATGGAGGAGGAGCTCGGGTGTTTCATGTGATAAAATGCATTGCTCTAATTGAAGGAATTTTATCAAACAACTGTAAGATCGATAGTGTTGTACTATATGAGACAAAGTGTGACACAGTAAAAAAAACTGACACAAGAATAAAATAAGCGTAGAAGATGAAAATGTTGCATTGGATGTGTATAAATACTAAACAATATATGATTATGAATGACAACATTAGAGAGAGAATTGGGGTAATACATTGAAGAAATAACAGTGGAAATTAGGCTTAGGTGGTTTGAGCATGTGCCGAGAAGACCGGAAAATTCTGTTGTTAGGAGAGTAGGTCTGTTAGGAGCATGGTAGTCTAAATCGCGATCCTACTCGTAGTATCGTACGATTTTGCGATCTTGATAGGCTTGGGCGATCCTGGGAATGCAAAAAATCGTATTTAGGTGGGAATGATGGGATCGTAGTGCAAAAACGGTTGGATCGGTGGGATTCGCGTTCCTGTCTTTGCAGTTCTAGAACATTTGAATTAGGGTTTTATTAGGGTTTTATTGGTTGTAACCTGTGCAGCATTTATTTCTCACATTCTATTCCAATTAAATGCCATTTTATTTCTTAAAACCTATAGACATAATTTTTTTAACTTCCCAATATATCTACTAAACCAATTAATTCTATGAGCCACCTAAGTTATTCAATACAATCTGATTCTTTGTATTCCATATTTATTTCTCATACATTAAAGTTCAAATATATATGAGCCACCTAAGATATATTGGAAACCTAACACCCCTTGTCACTCTTTTTATTTTTATTCCTAACACTTGAATTTAAGTTCAAATATACCTAACACCCCTTGTCACTCTTTTTATTTTTATTCCTAACACTTGAATTTTTTTATATGCATTTTAATTTTAATTTATATTATTAATTGTGTGCTTTGATTTGATTTTTTTTACTAAATTATGTTTTTTTTATAAGAATATATATGCAATATATGAGTTGGTGAATTTGGTAGGATCTTATGATCCGTTGTTACAATATTTCAAATTACGATCTTGTGACCTCTCTTCGATCCCACATAAGATCTCGATTTTGACTACCTTGCTATTATAGACAAATCCTTTGTAGAATTGTAGGGTCGCTCCTCTCTCTTGACTTTTTTTTTCAGGTTAAATATTAGTCCTTGACATTTAGTTCTTGAAAATGTAAAATATTTACTCCACAAGTATTGATTATGTGTCCAATATCAAATGATCAATGTGATGGACATGATTTTTGCATTTTTAGAAAATAAATTGTCTGTTGCTATTTTTTTTCTTTTGAAATTTTGTATCACTTAGTTATCGGTTGAGCTTTTATGCAGTTATTATTTTGTTACAAATTCCTTTACATGTCCTACCCTTGTGCAGGTAGAACCTTATGAAAGTCCTTATCAGAGCAAGGCTTACCTTTTTCCAGAGTGTAAGTTTGTTATGTTACTGTGTGTAATAAATTGCGATTTCCTTGATAGCAATAATGTTGTAGTATTGTTTATTTGATTGCATTTCTTAAAATTTACTTTGCAATTGATTGCAACAAATCAGATAGGGTTAATGTTTTTGGGGTCAAAACGACTGAAATGGGAGAGGTGAATCAAATTCAAGCTGTGCAGTTGAAATGGAGGAGGAGCTCGGGTGTTTCATGTGATAAAATGCATTGCTCTTATTAAAGGAATTGTATCATACAACTGAAAGATCGATAGTGTTGAATTGTATGAGACAAAGTGTGAGACAGTAAAAAAAACTGACACAAGAATAAAATAAGCGTAGAAGATGAAAATGTTGCATTGGATGTGTATAAAGACTAGACAATATATGATTATGAATGACAACATTAGAGAGAGAATTGGGGTAATACATTGAAGAAATAACAGTGGGAATTATGCTTAGGTGGTTTGATCATGTGCAGAGAAGACCAGAAAATTCTGTTGTTAGGAGAGTAAGTCTGTTAGGAGCATGGTAGTCAAAATCGCGATCCTACTCGTAGTATCGTACGATTTTGCGATCTTGATGGGCTTGGGCGATCCTGGGAAGGCAAAAAATCGTATTTAGGTGGGAACGGTGAGATCGTAGTGCAAAAACGGTTGGATCGGTGCGATCCACGTTCCTGTCGTTGCAGTTCTTAAACATCTGAATTAGGGTTTTATTACGGTTTTGTTGGCTCTAACCTGTGCAACATTTATTTCTCACACTTTATTCCAATTAAATGTCATTTAATTTCTTAAAACCTATAGACGTAATTTTTTCAACTTCCCAATATATCTAATAAACCAATTAATTCGATGAGCCACCTAAGTTATTCAATACAATCTGATTCTTTGTATTCCATATTTATTTCTCATACATTAAAGTTCAAATATATATGAGCCACCTAGGAAATATTGGCAACCTGACACCCCTTGTCACTCTTTTTATTTTTATTTCTAACAATTGAATTTAAGTTCAAATATACCTAACACTCCTTGTCACTCTTTTTATTTTTATTCCATACACTTGAACTTTTTTATATGCATTTTAATTTTAATTTATATTATTAATTTTATGCTTTGATTTGATTCTTTTTTTACTAAATTATGTTGTTTTATATGAAAATATATGCAATATATGAGTTTTTGAAATTGGTAGGATCTTACGATCCGTTGTTACGATACTCCGAATTACGATCTTGTGACCTCTCTTCGATCCCACATAGGATCTCGATTTTGACTACCTTACTATTATAGACAAGTCCTTTGTAGATTTGTAGGGTCACTCCTCTCTCTAGACTTTTGTTTTCAGGGTAAATATTAGTCCTTGTAATTTAGTTTTTGAAAATGTAAAATATTTACTCCACAAGTATTGATTATGTGTCCAATATCAAATGATCATTGTGATGGACATGATTTTTGCATTTTTAGGAAATAAAGTGTCTGCTGCTATTTTTTTTCTTTTGAAATTTTGTACCACTTAGTTATCGGTTGAGGTTTTATGTAGTTATTATTTTGTTACAAATTCCTTTTCATTTCCTTCCCTTGTGCAGGTAGCACCTTATGAACGTCTTGCTCTGAGCAAGGCTTACCTTTTTCCAGACTGTAAGTTTGTTATGTTACTATGTGTAATATATTCCGCTTTCCTTTAATTTATTCCCATTCTGTTATGAGCTTGTCTTGATGGCAATAATGTTGTAGTATTGTTTATTTTATTGCATTTCTTAAAATTTACTTTTTAATTGATTGCAATAAATCACAAAGGGTTAATATTTTTAGGGTCAAAACGACTGAAATAGGAGAGGTGAATTAAATTCAAGCTGGGTGGTTGAAATGGAGGAGGAGCTCGAGTATTTCATGTGATAAAATTCATTGCTCTAATTGAAGGAATTTTATCATACAACTGTAAGATCGATAGTGTTGTATTGTATGAGACAAAGTGTGAGACAGTAAAAAAAACTGACACAAGAATAAAATATGCGTAGAAGATGAAAATGTTGCATTGGATGTGTATAAAGACTAGACAAGCTATGATTAT
The DNA here is from genome assembly GCF_024323335.1 of Lathyrus oleraceus. Lineage (NCBI taxonomy): Eukaryota > Viridiplantae > Streptophyta > Magnoliopsida > Fabales > Fabaceae > Lathyrus > Lathyrus oleraceus. The sequence goes on from NC_066585.1 coordinate 116,977,573, forward strand.
GATAGACAACATTAGAGAGAGAATTGGGGTAATACATTTAAGATATTACAGTGGAGATTAGGCTTAGGTGGTTTGAGCATGTGTAGAGAAGACCAAAAATTCTGTTGTTAGGAGAGTAAGTCAGTTAGGAGCATGGTAGTCAAAATCGCGATCCTACTCGTAGTATCGTACGATTTTGTGGTCTTGATGGGCTTCGGTGATCCTGGGAAGGCAAAAAATCGTATTTAGGTGGGAACGGTGGGATTGTAGTGCAAAAACGGTTGGATCGGTGGGGTCCGCGTTTATGTCGTGGCAGTTCTAAAACATATGAATTAGGGTTTTATTAGGGGGTTTTTTTCTCTAACCTGTGCAACATTTATTTCTCACACTTTATTCCAATTAAATGCCATTTAATTTCTTAAAACGTATAGACATGATTTTTTTAACTTCACAATATATCTACTAAACCAATTAATTCTATCAGCCACCTAAGTTATTCAATACAATCTGATTCATTGTATTCCATTTTTATTTCTCATACATTAAAGTTCAAATATATATGATCCACCTGAAATATATTGGCATCCTGACACCCCTTGTCACTCTTTTTATTTTTATTCCTAACACTTGTATTTAAGTCCAAATATATCTAACACCCCTTGTCACTCTTTTTATTTTTATTCCTAACACTTGAATTTTTTTATATGCAAGTTAATTTTAATTTATATTATTAATTTTATGCTTTGATTTGATTTTTTTTACTAAATTATGTTTTTTTATATGAATATATATGCAATATATGAGTTTGTGAAATTGGTAGGATCTTACGATTCATTGTTACGATACCTCGAATTACGATCTTCTGACCTCTCTTCGATCCCACATAGGATCTCGATTTTGACTACCTTGCTATTATAGACAAATCCTTTGTAGAATTGTAGGGTCGCTCCTCTCTCTAGACTTTTGTTTTCAGGGTAAATATTAGTCCTTGAAATTTAGTTCTTGAAAATGTAAAATATTTACTCCACATGTATTGATTATGTGTCGAATATCAAATGATCAATGTAATGGACATGATTTTTGCGTTTTTAGGAAATAAAGTGTCTGCTGCTATTTTTTTTCTTTTGAAATTTTGTACCACTTAGTTATCGGTTGAGCTTTTATGCCGTTATTGTTTTGTTACAAATTCCTTTACATGTCATTCCCTTGTGCAGGTAGCACCTTATGAACGTCCTGCTCTGAGCATGGCTTACCTTTTTCCAGAGTGTAAGTTTGTTATGTTACTATGTGTAATATATTCCGCTTTCCTTTAATTTATTTCCATTCTATTATGAGCTTGTCTTGATAGCAATAATGTTGTAGTATTGTTTATTTGGTTGCATTTCTTAAAATTTACTTTGTAATTGATTACAACAAATCACATAGGGTTAATATTCTTGGGGTCAAAACGACTGAAATATGAGAGGTGAATCAAATTCAAGTTGGGTGGTTGAAATGGAGGAGGACCTCAGGTGTTTCATGTGATAAAATTCATTGCTCTAATTGAAGGAATTTTATCATACAACTGTAAGGTCGATAGTGTTGTATTGTATGAGACAAAGTATGAGACCGTAAAAAAAACTGACACAAGAATAAAATAAGCGTAGAAGATGAAAATGTTGCATTGGATGTGTATAAAGACTAGACAATATATGATTATGAATGACAACATTAGAGAGAGAATTAGGGTAATACATTAAAGAAATAACAATTGAAATTAGGCTTTGGTGGTTTGAGCATGTGCAAGGAAGATCAAAAAATTTTGTTGTTAGGAGAGTAAGTGAGTTAGGAGCATGGTAGTCAAAATCGTGATCCTACTCGTAGTATTGTACGATTTTGCGATCTAAATGGGCTTGGGCGATCCTGTGAAGGCAAAAAATCGTATTTAGAAGGGACCGGTGGGATCGTAGTGCAAAAACGGTTGGATCAGTGGGATCCGGGTTCCTGGTGTTATAGTTCTAAAACATCTGAATTAGGGTTGAATTAGGGTTTTTTTTACTGTAACTTGTGCAACATTTATTTCTCACACTTTATTCCAATTAAATGCCATTATTTCTCACACTTTATTCCAATTAATTGCCATTTAATTTCTTAAAATCCATAGAAGTAATTTTTTTAACTTCCCAATATATGTACTAAATCAATTAGTTTTATGAGCCACCTAAGTTATTGAATACAATCTGATTCTTTGTATTCCATATTTATTTCTCATATATTATAGTTTAATATATTATAGTTCAAATATATATGAGCCACCTAAGATATACTATTTGGAACCTGACACCCCCTTGTGACTCTTTTTATTTTTATTCTTAACACTTGAATTTAAGTTCAAATATATCTAACATCCCTCGTCACTTTTTTTATTTTTATTCCTAACACTTGAATTTTTTATATGTATTTTAATTTATATTATTAATTTTATGCTTTGATTTGATTTTTTTTACTAAATTATGTTTTTTTATAGGAATATATATATATATATATATATATATATATATGAATATGAGTTTGTGAAATTGATAGCATCTTCTTATGCGTAGTTAGGATACTCCGAATTACGATCTTGTGACCTCTCTTCAATCCCACTTAGGATATCGATTTTGACTAACTTGGTGGAGACAGTCTTAGGGGAGATAGATTCTCAGTAATTTGATTCGCTTGCATCTGGTCCATATGGAGAAAGAGGAATGATAAGATTTTAAGACTGGCGGAGAACCGTTATCCAAGTTACATAGATGATATTCAGGTCTTGTCTTGGAGGTGGCTTAAGGCAAAGATCAATGATTTTAACTTTGAATTATCTCAATGGATTTCGCACCCAAAGGAGTGTCTAGGATGGATTTGCAACTAGTTCTGGGTTTGTGGCGGATTTCAACTGGTTTGGGAGACAAGGGATACAATTGAATGTTTAGTTCGGCTTTGTTTTATTGGTATCATCTCAGTGGTCTGTTGTGGTGTTGTGATTTTCTTTTTTGGTTCAATTTGGTTTTGGTGCTATTGCTGTGCAGGTTCTATAGCAGGTTGATTTGTGGAGTGATTTTGGCTCCTATCTGAGGTATTGTTGTTTGGATTGGGTGGATTGGTTTGACCACTGCGATATAGGTAGTCTTGGTGTGATCTGTATAGGTGGAGGTTGGTTCTGCAGGGGAGTTGCGGAAGGTTTTGTGGGGTGTCTGCTAGTCTGATCGTCGGTTGGGTGTGGAGTAGTCGTTGGCTTCGAGGGTCTAAGTGTAGGGAGTTCTGGGAAGGGGGTTATCATGCTCTTTGTGTGTTTCTGCTGTTTTAGAGCTCAGTAGTGCTCTTTGGTGTCTCTATGCTCTGTTATGGCAGCTATTGCTTGGGTCTGTAATTGGATCTAGTGTATTCTTTGGCATTACTTATGCCTTACTTTAATAGAATGGTTCTTTTTGCCATAAAAAAAAAGTCCGTCGTGTATAAATTGGATTTCAATAATCCAGGTAAGAAACACAGTCGTGTATAAATTGGATTTCAATAATCCATGTAAGAAACACAAATTACAAGTTATCAAAACAAAACAACATAGAAGAAGAATCATAAAAATACTAAAAGAACCTCAAATGAAAACAGAATCACTCACAGGAAACAGAACAAAACAAAAACATAAAAAATTACAACAAAATCAATAATTCCACATCCACCTTATAGAACAATCCCACCAACCAAAGCCATTCCAAAAACAACAAGATTCACCCACATCACTACAACACCTGCATTAGACGCTTCTGCCGGCAAATCCTTCCCATCACCATCATCGCTACCAGCACTGCTACCATCATCTACGGCAGATGAATTAGTTTTTCCAGCCTTAGGCAAACCCTTACCAGGCGCAGGGGCTAACGCCGGAGCCTTAGCCGGAAGAACAAGATCAAGAGGAAGAAGAACCTTATCTACCTGATAAATAGCAAGTTTACTATCGGTATAAACAGTACCGGTAACGGAAGCATTAACGGCTCCAGTAGCCATACTAACTTGGTTTCCACCGTAAGTAGTGACGTTAAGTTGAAGCCTAGCGTCATCCCCGGCTTGTGTTTGAACAGGGTTGGTTAAGGTATCGAAATTTGAGATTGAGATGAATGAAGCAAGAGTGTGAAACTGTAAGAGTTCAACTTTTTGTCTATCAGATAGAGAGTTTAAGAATCCGGCTTTGAGTTTGGAGAAGTCACTGTCTTCTGGTGCAAAAATTGTTAAACCACCTGAACCTGATGATGATACTAGCTGTGAGTTGAGTTGGTTGATTAATTGTGTTGTTTTGAGAAGACGGATTAGGACGGAAAATCTCTTTGCTTTTTGGAGGATGTTGATTATGTCAATGGTGGGTCCTTTTGGGATGAGGGGTGATGGTGCACCAGTTGGTGTTGTTGGCACAAGTGGAACTGTGTTTAATCCTGGTGATGGTGCTGTTGCTGTTGTTGCTGGTAATGGTGGTGATGCTGTGGTTGATGGTAATGGTGGTGATGATGATGTTGTTGTTGGAGGTTGAATTGGGGAGAGTTGGGCTAAAGAGATGGTGGTGTAGAAAGTAATCACAAGGAGAAGGAATGAGGTTGAAATGAGAGATTCTTGCATGATATTTTTCATTTTTGGTATTTTATGAAGTGTTGTTTTGAAATTATAAGAATATATTACCAGTCACAACTCACAAGACACTAGTGCTTATATTGTTGCTTGGTGGTGGTGTGAAGAAATAGGATGAAAGAGTTTCCTTTTATAGTTTAGGGGCTGGAAATAATGATTGGTTAATTAGGTGCAATGTTTTGTTCAGAAAGGTGTATATATTATTTGCCTGTGCTGAAGTTGGTGCGTCATGATAGTATGATAAGTGGCGAGGGAGGTAAGATTTAGGAATGATAGGAAGTGTTATATGTATACACATCATTGCTACAACTTACAATCAGTTGGATGTAATTTTATTTAAAGATAAAAGTATGGTTAGAAAAGGGATGATTCGTTTGTAAATAGGTTTAGTATTTCAATCAGTTTGGAGGATGATAAGACAACAATATAATTTAGCTGCATAGGTTGCATTGCAATTGTCTGAAAAGAGATAGGAAAGGATGGGGGGCCTAATATATTAGATTGATGTGCCTATGTCTTAATTGGTAACATTCAGAACAGTGTGATACTAATTTCTTTGTAATAGTGGTTTTTAACTTGATTATTAGATTTAGAATGTAATAGTGTCTATATGTTAATTTTTATTCTAAGTTGATCAAAAAGATCAGTGTGTCCCGTGAATATTTTGAGCCTTCAATTCTTTTTGACCTCATGCGGCAGTAGTAAATTAGTAAATGAGTTTCTACTACACAGTTTACGCAAGAGAGGATTTGTTCCCCTATGTAATGATATTTCAATCTCCATCATAAGTTTCAATTATACAAATTAAATAATTTGAGTCTAACTTTTTTTTAACTTGATATCCTGCAACGGACTAATTTAAAATACGAGCAAAACTCTGTATAAATTTATTAAAACATAAATTATTAATACTTAGCGGAATCCAAATTTGAGAATTTGAATACTTAATGGAAGTATATTTTCAGGTTTTCAGACAAAGGTCGATTCCTAGGATTTTGTGTCTCATAATGTCAATAGCATGTCCTAATGAGAAGGTGGTGAATAAAGTCGCTATAGCATACTAGTAGACAAATTAAACACATGAATCAATCCGTAGAAGCATACATGCCTCTTGTTATTCGTTTGCATAGTCAAATTAATTTTTGTTGGGGTTCAATGCTGAGTGATTAAGTCACACATCAATTATAAATAGAGAAAATGTTGAGTATATAAGAGAGGTAGTTCATACTCTCTTTATCTTGAAGTTTTAGGTGGATATAATGTCTCAAAATTTCTTGGATCCTGAATATTGAATCGATTAACACTGTTGACGTTCCGTGGATTCTCCAACAAGTAGTATCAAAGTCAAGTTAGGTTTTGTGGGGAGTTAAAAAAGAAATATTTGATATATAAGAGAAAAAAATTCATATATTGGATTGGATTCAAATGTGAATGATTTAAATATTTTGTATATAAGAGAAATGATTCATAAGTATATTGTTTCATGGTTGAAATAGATATCTGATGTGAAACTTATTTACACACTTTTCCTGGGAATCTCTAACACACTATGACCACATGTAATATGTAGACTACCAAGTAGATATTAGAAGTGTAATTAAGTCTTATTTTTTAATTTAACAAGATTTTAGAGTAAATAAATTGTATATATAATTTGATTTATATATAGTATTAGGTTTATATCTTCACATAATTAGTGCTTTTAATAACTATGACTACTCCTAAAACGTAGAAGATTGAATAATTAATGAATATCTTTTGATTTTTCAATTTAGAGTGTGATTTTGAACATTGCAGATAATAAAATGCAAGATTATTGCACAGGAATTAAATATTCTTTGTTATCTTAGACAATAAAACAATCATTTAAATAGTTATAATGACGAAATAAAAAAAAAACAGAACAAAATGGTTCACATTGTCACAAACAACACTTTTCAAATATAGAAAGAACTTTTCAAATGAATGTTCTTCAACTTCAACATCACAACATAGTAGTTACTCCAGCTGCAAACAATGAAACTCCAAGGGAAACCAACACTGATACACCATGCATGTGAATCAAACTAATGGAATCAGAACTATCTTTTGTTCCCTGAGCCTGATCATCGTCGTCTGCAGATGAATTCTCTTTATCAGCTTTAGGTGCCTTAGCAAGAGCTGGTGCTGGAGCTATAGCTTTAGGTTTAACAAAATCCAAAGGAATAAGAACCTTATCAACATGATATATAGCAAGTGTTTTATCAGTGTAAACAATTCCGTTGATGGTTGCATCAAGAACACCAGTTGAAATGTTCACACTGTTACCATAAGCTGTCACGTTAATCTGAAACCCTTGTGGACTATCGCTGGCGAGTGTTAACACGGGGTTGCTGAGAGAATCAAAATTTGAGCTTGATACATAAACAGGAAGAACATGATACTGAATCAGTTCCTTTTGTTGCCTCTCTCCCAAGGAATTGAAGTAACCTGCTTTGAGCTGTGAAAATGCACCGTCGTCTGGTGCAAGAATTGTTAGGCCTCCGTTTTTTGTTGTTACTAGCTGTGCATTGACTTGGTTGATGATTTGTGTTGTTTTGAGTAAACGGATTAGTGTGTTGAATGATTTGGCTTTTCTTAGAATCTTGATTATGTCTTGGTTACCTGAAGAATCGGGATTCGTTGTAGGGGATTGTGGTAATGCTGGGACTAATGGTTTTGCAGGTGCTGGAGCAGGTGTTGAAGGTGCTGGTTTTGTAGGAGATGGTTTTGCTGGTGCTGTTGGTGCTGAAGCTGGTGATTGAGCTAAAGTGGTGGTTGAAAAGATGGAGGAAAGTACTAGAAATGAGAGCAAGAAAATTTGCTTCATTTTGTTTTCTTAATGGTAATTGAAGGCTTTAAAATCTAGATTGTTTTGTAGCTTATGAAAAATGTAACTGAATTGGTGCTTTTATAGATGTTAGGTAGGTAAAAAGGTTTAGTTATGTAAAATAAGGTAATGGTTGTATTGTGTAAGATTAAGGTGGTTTATCAAAGTTGATTGAGATGTATATTTTTGGCTACTTATGGCATTGTTTTTTTTGCTTGAAAATGTAGGGAAGATTGAATGAGAAGTTACAACACAATTAGTTGGAAGGTGATAAATGATACTATAGATTAATGCAGAAATGGAAGAACCTCTCTAATCATTAAGGTAAGATGGATGTGAAATCAAAATCACTCTTAAGAAAGTTGTAGTAACTGGTTGTGAAATCAAATCATAAAACTAATTTTATCATTTGGTTCAAGAAGGAAAAGGCTACAAGGAATGAATAATTTCAATGTAAGCCCTCGAGACCAATAGTTTTTGATATTTGTATCGAATTATTTATTAATAATAATAAAAAATTTATTATGTTTGTTTAATAAAGTCCTTATAATAGCTAATCCGTTTAATGTATCAATTGTGACTTAATCATGAGATCTAATTAAACATAAGGACATTATTCTTAAAGTATCAGTAGTCGAGCTTTGTTGTGAAGTGGGATAACATTAAAGCATTAAGATTATTATGTATATAGACTGATGGTCAGATCTCATGAATCATGAATAAGGAGTTATCAAGTCTTAAACATAGGTAGGAATATTATGAGTAACATTTATACTGGATCGACCCGCTATGAGAGTACTACATAGAATGTTATGCAAAGTGTCATAAGATATTCTCATGGTGATAGTGGTGTATACCACCATTCGACCTGAAACCACTATGGACCCTAGATGTAGAGTCGAGTGTTTTATTGTTGATCAAACATTGTCTGTAACTGGATGACCATAAAGACAGTTGATGGGTACTCCACGAAGCATGCTGAGGGACATGAGTGGCCTAGATGGAATTTGCTCATCCTGCGTAACAGGATAAATGTCTAAGGGCCCAATATTGATCTGGACAAGGATGACACAATCTATGCCTTGTGTTTAATATAGACATGAGGTCAAAAAGGTAATTGTATACACAAGTATTATCACAAAAGGATTTGTCAAGTCACATGACATTTTCGTGTCTTGGGTAGCAGTGATGTGTTGCTAGATATCGTTCATTGTTTATTATGTTAAATACGTGATTTAATATAATTGCCAATGTCGCGAAAACCTACAGGGTCACACACAAAAGGACGGATTGATGAGAGATAGAGTAAATAAGGAACATCGTAAGGTACGATGCACTTAAATGAATTGTAGAACATCGTAACGTACGGTGCACTTAAGTAGAATATGAAATGTGGTAAGGTACTACGTGCTTAAGTGATTTTTGGTATATCATAAGATATGGGCCACATACACTTAAGTGGGTTTTTAGCTTGCAGCCCACACAAGTGGTTCTCTAAATAAAACTCTTGTGCAGAAGCATTTCATTAGATGAAATTTCATTTCTCTCTCTCTCTCACTCAAAACCTTCATTCATAGCAGCTAGCACTGAGACTGAAGGGATCCGTTCGTGTGAAATGAGTAGAGGCGTTGTCATCATTCAACGCTCGTGATCACTCCTTAGATTTGCATCAAAGGTTTCAATCGCCACAAGAGGTAATAGTTTCTATCACTGATCATGCTCATTTATAAGGATCACTAAAGGAAAAATTTAATTTCCGCTGCGTTTTGGATCGATATTTTCCTTCAGTGGTATCAGAGTCACTTACGAAACCATGCATTTGATAGTTGTTTATTTTCTATATTTTTTGTATTAATACAATTAAAAGATAGAATGAATTAAATAATAATTGAGTAATTAAATTTGGCATCATGTGTGTATGATTTGGATGATTGATATTACTATGCTTCGGAATCCAGCGTTAGTATGGTGAAGCAGTGATACATCGATCGTCCATAGGTTCCACAAATGAGATCGATCAATTTATATATATGATATAAGTAATTCTGATGCAAAATATGGTATATATGATATACTATTTCTATTTCGTTTATTCAAACACTTAATGATTGATATTCCTTTGAGCGATCAATGGTCATTTACTTCGGAATTCGACGTTAATATGGTGAAGCAATGGCGTGTTGATCAATCATACTAAATTATCAATCGAGGTGTGTTTGACGGTATGAAGTTGTTGCATTAGGGTTCATGACGGTACAAGGGTTGTGTTGTCAAAGAGTTATGTGATTAGGGTTGTGACTGCACAAGAGTTGTGTTTTAAAGTGTCAAGTGTTGATGCGAAAAACGGCGTCGGTTTCAAATGAATTGTTCATTAAAATTTTGCGTTGGGGCGCTGCCCCCTTGACCCCTGTCCGCTGACCGGGCAGCGGAACCCCCGACTAACTCTGCGTAGTGTGATCAATCTCCGAAATTTAATTTGGTTTATTTAATTAACAGAATTTAAATTAATAATAATAATGTGTTTACTATTATTGTCTTGTGGTGATCGGTTATGGCCTTAGTTTTCCTTTATTTTGGTTTTGGGATTTTAAAATACGGCATGCGTGTCGTGCCTCTCTTTTAATCTCTTAATGTAACTTCTTTTCTCATCTCACTCCCTCGTATGTAAAACGAGTTTCTTTTATGTAATGTAATGTTATGAAGAAAAAGAAGAATACAATATCAAAGGAGAACAACCTTGAAGATCTTGCTTGGAGAAGCTTAGATCATTATTATGTTAGCTTAGGTTCTCTCATTGGCTTGGGAGAACAGTTGCGCTAAGGGCCATAACTGTTTCATTTTGTATGTATGTTGATGCATGTGAATGTATGTTGATGCATGTGAGAGACGATTTATATGATAAATAAGCCGGTGAGATCAAAATAATTGCAAACTCCCTCAAATTAAATATTAAATATATGCTTTCCAAGTTTTAGCACTCACCAAAACTAGTATCGAATAATGTAGATTCCACCTACGTGAGGTGCATGTTCTATGTTAGTAAGGTGCGATGGGATAATTGTAATATCCAATTGCTAAAACAATGAGTCAAACTTTACTAAACAAATTATAATAAGATTATATACGTTTAGAAGAAAGAGTTGGAAATGATCCATATGATGGATTGGAATAAGGAGTTATTCACCCAACTAAAATATTCGAGAGTTGTATTAGATAAAATTGGAAGGAGTTCCTACCTAAATAATCTAGTTTTGTGTAATCCGCCTGCGCGGACTTAAAACAAAGTGAAATATGGATCTCGACCCACTAGAAAATCTTCCAACGGGATTTTCCGAATCAAATGGTGAGGGTCCTTTATTTTGAGTAAAATAGTGGGAGCATATTTAACTAAAGGCCTAATTAAATATGTTATTTTAATGATACTTATATTTTCATATTTTTCATGTAGATTACCATGACAACAAACACCTCTAACAACATTTTGTGATCAATCCTTGATGAGGAAAAATTATCTAGGACAAATTTTCTGGATTGGCACCGAAATCTGAGGATTGTCCTCAAGCATGATAAAAAGTTGTATGTCTTGGAGACACTTGTTCCTGAAGAGGAACCTCCTAGTTCTGCACCTAAGGCAGAAAGAGATGCTTATAAGAAGCATGTCGATGATGCCAATGAAGTTGCTTGCCTCATGCTAGCTACCATGAACTCGTTGTAAAAGTAACATGAGAGCATGGCAGCGTTCAATATGATCGAACACCTGAAGATGCTCTATCAAGAGCAGACAAGGCATGAAAGGTTTGAAGTTTCAAAAGCTCATTTTCAAGGCAAGTTAGCTGAGGGATCCCCTATAAGTCCCCATGTGCTCAAGATGATTGGGTATGTGGAGAACTTTGAGAGGTTGGGTTTTCCCCTCAGAAAGGAACTTGTGACTAATTTGATCGTGCAATCGTTGCCAGAGAGCTTCAATCATTGTTTCCTTAATTTCAACATGAATGATATGGACAAAACTCTTCCTGAACTGCTAGGCATGTTAAGAACTGATGAGCAGAATCTGAAGTCAAAAGGGAAGTCCATTCTGATGATCGGAAATGGAAAGAAATAGAACAAAAGGCCCACCAAGAAGGGTGGTAAAGGGAAAGGCAAGAAAGTTGTCAAACCCAAATCCACTGCTCCTGCTTTGAAGTCTAGTGGAGGCATAACAAATGATGGTATTTGCTTCTATTGCGGTAAGACCAGACATTGGAAGAGAAACTGCCCAAAGTACCTGGAAGATAAGAAGAATGGAGTAGAGACTTCAACTTCATGTATTTTTGTTATTAAAATTAATCTATCTACTTCTGCATTATGGGTATTAGATACTGGATGCGGTTCTCACATTTGTATCAATGTGTAGGTGCTAAAAAGGAGTAGAGAGTTGGCAAAAGGTGAAGTTGACCTACGAGTTGGCAATGGAGCAAAGGTTGTTGCTTTAGCCGTAAGAACTTATGTATTGACTTTACCTAGTGGTTTAATAATTCAGTTAGAGAACTGATATTATGTACATGCAATTAGCAGGAATGTCATTTCTGCTTCTTGTTTGGACAAGTTTGGTTTTTCACTCATAATAAAGAACAATTATTTCTCCATTTATTTGAATGATATATTCTAAACTACTGCACAAATGAACAATGGACTATATGTCCTTGATCTTGAAATGCCTATTTATAACATTAATACTAAAAGGATGAAACCTAATGAGTTAAATCCAACTTACCTTTGGCATTGTCGATTAGGCCACACAAATGAGAAACAAATTTCCAAACTCCATAAAGATGGACTCTTGGACTCTTTTGATTATAAACCATATGAGACATGCAGATCTTGTTTAATTGGAAAGATGACAAAGTCTCCATTCACATGAAAAGGTGAAAGAGCTAATGATCTTTTGGCCCTCATACATATTGATGTATGTGGACCACTGAACATAACAGCCAGAGGAGGTTTTCAATACTTCATCATATTTAGTGATGATTTCAGTAGATATGGTTATGTGTATTTAATGAAACACAAATCAGAGTCCTTTGAAAAGTTCAAGGAATTCAAGAATGAAGTACAAAACCAACTAGGTAAGAATATTAAAACTCTTCGATCAGATCGAGGTGGTGAATATTTAAGCCTAGAGTTTGATGACCATCTAAAAAAGTGTGGGATTCTATCCCCAACTTACTCCTCCTGGAACACCCCAATGGAACGGTGTATCTGAGAGAAGAAATTGAACCTTGTTAGACATGGTCTGATCCATGATGAGTCACGCCGATCTTCCAAACTCCTTTTGGGGACATGCACTATTGACAACAACTTACACACTTAATTGTGTTCCGTCCAAAAAGGTTGAGAAGACACCATATGAGATATGGAGTGGTAAGAAACCACATATGTCTTACATGAATATTTTGGGTTCCGAAGTTTATGTGAAACGATAAATTTCTACTAAGCTTGAGCCCAAGTCTGACAAATGCTTATTTGTGGAGTATCCTAAAGAAACAAGACGGTATTACTTCTACAATCCTTCTGAGGGAAAAGTGTTTGTCGCTCGAACTAGAGTCTTCCTAGAAAATGATTTTATTTCCAAAGGAATCAGTGGGAGGAAAGTAGAGCTTTAAGAAATTCAAGAATCACAAAGCATTGATACACCTATGGAGGAATTAGAGCAGGAAACACAAGTAGTTGTGGAAGAGCAACTTGCTCAAGTAGAACAAGACCAGCGTAGCTCAAGTAGGATACGTCACCTACCTGAGAGATATGGATATATCATAACTGGTCAAGGTGATGTATTACTCATGGATCAAGATGAGCATGTGAACTACCAAGAGGTCATAACTGGTCCCGAGTCTGAGAAGTGGCTAGAAGCCATGAAATCTGAAATAGATTCGATGTACACAAACTAGGTTTGGACCTTGGTAGAGCCTCTTGTAGGAGTTAACCCTGTAGGATGCAAGTGGGTCTTCAAAAAGAAGATTGGCATGGATGGTAAGGTACATACCTATAAGGCAAGACTAGTTGCAAAAGGATATAAATAAATTCATGGGGTTGACTATGATGAAACCTTTTCACCAGTTGCAATGCTTAAATCTGTTCGGATTTTACTTGCTATCGCTGCATATCATGATTAAGAAATATGGAAGATGGATGTTAAAAATGCTTTCCTTAATGAGAATATTCTTGAGGATGTGTACATGACACTGAAGGAGAATAGCGATCCAAAACGCAACGGAATTTAAAATTTTCTCCTTTAGTGATCCTTACAAATGAGCATGATCAGTGATAGAATCGTTACCTCTTGTGACGATTGAAACCTTTGATGCAGGTCTACGGAGCGATCACGAACGTTGAACGATGACAATGCCTCTACTCAGTCCACACGAACGGATTCTTTCAATCTCAGTGCTAGCTGCTACGAATGAAGGCTTTGAGTGAGTGAGAGAGAGAGAGAGAGAGAGAGAGAAAAAAAACGAAATTGCAACTACACCAATGCTTATGCACAAGGGTTCTATTTATAGAACCACTTGTGTGGGCTATAAGCTAAAAAGCCCACTTAAGTGTATGTGGCCCATATCTTATAATATGCCAAAATCACTTAAGCGCGTGGTACCTTACCATATTTCGTATTCTACTTAAGTACACCGTACCTTACGATGTTCTACAATTCACTTAAGTGCACCGTACCTTACGGTGTTCCTTAGTTACTCTATCTCTCATCAATCCGTCCTTTGTGTGTGACCCTGTAGATTTTCGCGGCATTGGCAGTTATATCAAATCACATATTTAACATAATAAACAGTGAGCGGTATCTAGCAACACATCACTGCTACCTAAGACACGAAAATGTCATATGATCTGAAAAATCCTTTTGTGATAATACTTATATGTACAATTACCCTTTTGCCCTTATGTCTATATTGAGCACAAGGCATAGACCGTGTCATCCTTGTCCAGTTCAATATTGGGCCCATAGAGTTTATCCTGTTACGCGGGATGGGAAAATTCCATCTAGGTCACTCATGTCCCTTAGCATGCTTCGTGGAGTACCCATCAACTGTCTTTATGGTCATTCAATTACAGACAACGTTTGATCAGTAACAAGTCACTCGACTCTACATCTAGGGTCCATAGTGGTTTCAGGTCGAAGGGTGGTATACACCATTATCACCATGAGAATAACTTATGACACTTTGCATAACATTCTATATAGTATTCTCATAGCGGGTCAATCCAGTATAAATATTACTCTTAATATTCATACATATGTTTAAGACTTGATAACTCCTTATCCATGATCCATGATATGTGATCATCAGTCTATATACATAATAGTCTTAATGTTTCAATGTTATCCCACTTCACAATAAAGCTCGACTACGGATACTTTAAGAATAGTGTCCTTATGTTTAATGTGATCTCATGATTAAGTCACACTTGATACATTAAACGGACTAGCTATTCTAGGGACTTTATTAAACAAACATAATAAATAAAAAGCCTTTTATAATTAATAAATAATTCGATACAAGTACCAAAAGTATTGGCCTCTAGGGCTTACACCAACAGACACAACCTGAAGGATTTGACATACCAGAAGAAACCCAAAAGATATACAAATTAAAGAGATGAATCTATGGATTGAAGCAAGCTTCTAGAAGCTGGAATATTCATTTTGATGAAACAGTAAAACAATATGGATTCATCAAGAATGAAGATGAGCCTTGTGTCTACAAGAAGGTTAGTGGGAGCATGATCGTCTTCCTGGTATTATATGTAGATGACATATTACTCATTGGAAACGATGTCCCTACCATGCAACAAGTAAAGTCTTGGTTGGGGAAATGCTTTTCTATAAAGGACCTAGGTGAAACAGCCTATATATTAGGAATCAGGATCTATATAGATAGATCATAAAAACTGCTTGGCCTAAGTCAGAGTACATACATAGACGAAGTGTTAAGACACTTTAATATGCATGATTCTAAGAAAGGATTCATACCTATGCAACATGGCATGTGTCTATCAAAAACACAATCCCCTTCAACTAAGGAAGAAAGGGATAGCGTGAATAAGATTCCATATGCATCTGCAATAAATCTATCATGTATGCCATGTTATGTACTCGACCAGATGTCTCATATGCTTTAAGTGCAACGAGTAGGTACCAATTTGATCCTGATGATGCTCATTGGATAGCTGTCAAGAATATCCTTTAGTATTCCATAGCTATCAAGGATGACTTTAGATCGCAATTTGGTTATGTGTTCTGCTTAAACGGTGGTGCTGTGAGTTGGAAAAGTTCAAAGCAAGATACAGTTGATGATTCTACAACCGAGGTCGAGTATATTGTTGCGTCAAGTGCAGCAAAGGAAGTTGTTTGGATCAAAAAGTCTATTAGTGAACTTGGCATAGTTCCTAGCATTGTGGATCCCATTGATCTCTATTGTGATAACAATGGTGCTATCGCACAAGCTAAGGAGCCTAGATCTCACCAACGATCTAAACACATACTTAGGCGTTATCACCTCATTCAAGAGATAATAGATAAAGGAGATATGAAAATATGTAGAGTACCTACACTTGACAATATTGCTGACCCACTGACAAAGCCTCTTGCGCAACAGAAGCATGATGTCCATACTAGATCTATGGGTATTAGGGGTATGCCTGATTGGCTCTAGTGCTAGTGGGAGATTGTTGGTTTAAGCCCTAGAGGCCAATACTTTTTGGTACTTGTATCGAATTATTTATTAATAATAAAAGGTTTTTTCTTTATTATGTTTGTTTAATAAAGTCCTTAGAATAGCTAGTCCGTTTAATGTATCAAGTGTGACTTAATCATGAGATCCCATTAAACATAAGGGCACTATTCTTAAAGTATTTGTAGTAGAGCTTTGTTGTAAAGTGGGATAACATTAAAGCATTAAAACTATTATGTATATAGACTGATGATCAGATCTCATGGATCGTGGATAAGGAGTTATCAAGTCTTAAACATAGGTATGAATATTAGAAGTAATATTTATACTGGATTGACCCGCTATGAGAATACTACATAGAATGTTATGCAAAGTGTCATAAGTTAGTCTCATGGTGATAGTGGTGTATACCACCATTCGACCTGAAACCACTATGGACCCTAGATGTATAGTTGAGTGCTTTATTGCTGATCAAACATTATTCGTATAAAGATAGTTGATGGGTACTCTACGAAGCATGCTGAGGGACATAAGTGACCTAGATGGAATTGGCCCATCCTGCGTAATCGGATAAATTTCTAAGGGCCCAATATTGATATGGACAAGGATGACACAATCTATACCTTGTGTTTAATATAGACATGAGGTAAAATGGGTAATTGTACACACAAGTATTATCACAAAAGGATTTGTCATATCACATGACATTTTCGTGTCTCAGGTAGCAGTGACGTGTTGCTAGATACTGCTCACTGTTATATGTGATTTAATATAATTGTCAATGTCACGAAAACGTACATGGTCACACACAAAAGGATGAATTGATGAGAGATGGAGTAAATAAGGAATATCGTAAGGTACGGTGCACTTAAGTGAATTATAGAACATCGTAAGGTACTGTGCTCTTAAGTATAATACGAAATGTGGTAAGGTACCACGCGCTTAAGTGGTTTTTGGTATATCATAAGATATGGGCCACATACACTTAAGTGGGTTTTTTAGCTTGCAGCCTACACAAGTGGTTCTGTAAATAGAACCCTTGTGCAGAAGCATTTCATTAGATGAAATTTTGTTTCTCTCTCTCTCTCTCACTCAAAGCCTTCATTCGTAGCAGCTAGCACTGAGACTGAAGGAATCCGTTTGTGTGGACTGAGTAGAGGCGTTGTCACTATTCAATGCTCATGATCACTCCTTAGATCTGCATCAAAGGTTTCAATCGCCACAAGAGGTAACCGTTTATATCACTGATCATGCCCATTCGTAAGACCACTAAAGGAAAATTTTTAATTTTCGCTGCGTTTTGGAGCATTATTTTTCCTTCATAGACAATACCTCTATGTTGAAGCCCTGGTTATTTTCAAATGGAATTTATACCTTTGAAAGTTGTTTGCTGTCCAAAATCATATGAGATTTTCTCAATTTAATTGGTTTTACAAAAGTGCTATATCCATATACCCCAAGAATGTTAATGATTGTATTATCATTCTAGATATGAGTTTCTCAAACCGAAGGCCTTATAACAAATGGAAATTATTGATTACGTGAGATATTTGATCGAGTTCTAGTATGGTCGAAGTCTGTTTACATTGTTGTAGTCGAAGTATGCTAGGATTGTTAGCATGTCGAATTGAGTTTGTTTGTTAAGCTCAATTATTTAAGTTAGCTTGTTCTATAAGTTAGCTTGTGTAATGGGCATGTGTGTAAAAGCCCATTAGTTTAGTATGTTAGTTTTATAATAAATAGCATACTAGCCTCTCATCATTGTATAAGGCAAATCCTAATTAGGGTGAGAGAGGTTATTTTGCTATTCTATAGCACTTGTAATCTTGTTTCAAAGAGAAAGTAAAAAATAGCACTTTATAACCAATTTAACTGTATTCTTATTATTTTCTTCCTTTCTACCCTTGTGGGTTTCTTATTGATCAAGAAACCAATTATACTTTATAATTTCGACATTGTTTTCACAATAAATTGGTGCGGTGAGCATGGAGAAGATGCCGTCAACAAAGTATGAGATTGAATAATTCACCGGAGTGAATGATTTCGGTCTGTGGAACTTGAAGATGAAAGGCCTACTGATTCAGCATGGTTATTTAGAAGCAATGAAGGGAGTCACAACCATGGATGTTGCATTAAAGGATAAAGAAAAATTGACTATGGTAGAGAAATCCCACAACGCCATCTTGTTGAACCTTGGAGATAAGGTTCTTTGACAGGTTCCAAAGGAGATAACGACGTCGGGTCTTTAGGAGAAACTCGAAAATTTGCACATGACCAAATCATTAGTCAATCGCCTCTACCTGAAGCAAGCTCTGTATTTATTCAATATGAGTGAAGACAAAGTTCTGGAAAAGCAGTTGGATATGGTCAACAAGTGGATTATTGATCTTGAAAATATCGATGTAAAAATCGAGGATGAAGATCAAGCGTTGTTATTGTTGTGTGCTTTTCCCATAACACATGCTCACTTCAAAGAAACTCTCTTGTATGGAAGAAAGCCTCTAACCTTTGAAGAAGGTCAATCAGCCTTGTACTATAAGGATTTGAACGAACGAAAGGAGCATAAGCCATCTTCGACTGGTGAAGGTGAAATTCTGGTATCAGATATGAGATGTCGAAGGTAATGTCACGACACTAATATCTGAATAACATGATCAAAAGAAAGATAAGGAATAGTAATGCAAGAGACACAAGAAATTTTTAACCCAGTTCGGTCCAACTCACCTACATCTGGGGGCTACTAAGCCAGGAAGGAAATTCACTAAAATAGAATCAGTTCAAAGACTCTCCGTACACTTCAACAAGTTACAGTCTTTCTCACCTAATCTCTACCCGTGCAATTTCTACCTAAGCACTCTTAGATATGAGAACCCACTCACTTCCCTACAATCACACCTGTGATTTTAAACTACAATCCCTTGAGAAAAGAAAACACTTTTCAATAACACACTCTTGATTTTACTTCACAGTTTCAATCAAGAAGACACACTCTTGATCTTGCTTAACAGCTTTGATCAAGAAGACACACACTTGATCTTGCTTCACAGCTTTGATCAAGTAGACACACACTCTTGCTTAACAGCTTTAGAGTGACAAATTACAACCACAAATCAAAACAATTCAATCATCAATGGATGACTTGAATGGCTTACAAGTCTTACGACTAAACAAGACACAAACCCTAGCTCTCTCTCAGTATTTCGCTCAGTACCGGTTGTGTTTGCAAACAGGTTTTCTAAGTCCCTTTTTATAGAATCTTTCTGCTGGGCTTGAACATCTTGAAAACCCTAAATCTATTTTCCAATCAAATCTTCTCATGACAGCTGGTTAGATCTCTTTGGAAAATAAGTAAATCAGGTTGTAATCCATGATTGAATGCGCCTGCAAATCAGATCTTCAATCATACACAGATTGCCATTAATTGTGCAATCACAAAACACCAGACATTCATACTAAATGTTCTGTGTACAGGATGTCATGACATCGGGTCTGACATCCTGGAACAATTCCTGCATAACTTCATAATTCCTTTTATAACTTCCAGCAGGTCCAACCATATCAGATGTCATGTCATTCTGAAACAATCCTGCATGATCATGTCTTCCATTTGAACTCTAGCAGGTACACATCATCAGATGCCATGTCATTATGACATTCTGATACAATCCTACATGATCATGTTCTTGAATTCCAGCAGGTACATAGGATATCTCATGTTAAGACATCACACATGACATCTTGTGAACACTCTTTGTTTTATCAAAATTGTTGCCAACACTTAGAACCAACAAACTCCCCCTTTGGAAAATTTTGGCTAAAACATATATCTGTCCTTTTTGTTCACAAGAAAACTATCAACAGTTAAACAACATAACATTAGTTTAATATGCAGCAGAAGCAAATACAATTACTAGTTATAGCTACTAGTAATACACACATGCACAAGGGTACTTCTCCTCCCCCTAAATCTGTGCAACACAAACAGAATTACTAGTTATGGATGCAACTAGTAAGACACACAAACGCACAAAGGTACTACTTCTCCCCCTAAATCTGTGCATTCATCTCCTTTGATAATAACAGCACCTATAACCATAGCACCTGTAACAATCAGAATATTATTCTGACATCTACTTCAACATGTTAACATTCAGAATTTCCTTCTGACATCTCCTTCTACATGTTAACATTCAGAACCTCCTTCTGACATCTCCTTCAACATCACCTGTACAACACAGAGCTTGCACAGAACATCAGACATCTCCTCCAACATCTCAGAACAGAACACCATTATGTCTTACATCAGACATCTCCTCCAACATCACAGAATAGAACACCATTCTGTCTTACATCAGACATCTCTTCCAATATCACAGAACAGAACATCATTCTGTCTTACATCAGACATCTCCTCCAACATCACAGAACAAAACATCATAGAACATCATCTGTCTTACATCAGACATCTCCTCCAACATCACAGAACAGAACATCATAGAACATCATTCTATTCAACATCATCAACTGTCATCTGTTTAGCCTAGCTGGCTACATCAGCACTGCAGATCTCCACAACCATATATTTAACTGCAGCTCTCCACATAATCACTTCTCCCCATTTTTAGTCAAAATTGACCAAAGGTGACTTAAAACATAAATGCTAGGAGATACATACCATAATTATACACAGCTGTAATAGCTGAGATAATTAGAAATCCATGGAACTCATTTAGAGCCCAAATATTACATCAAGGCATCAGTAAGGACTGCCACAAAATACAAACATTTCAACAGAAACAAAACATCCAAGCTTCCAAAACAGTCATAACAACATCCAGAATAACACACATGTCATCATGACAGAGGGACCATCACCACAACTTAGTCTGAGGAGGTAGCATCTTCTTCACTTTCCGATTCAAAACTGCCACTAGATTGATCTTGAGAATTATACCTTTCACTTGAGGTATGGGCATCTGACTCCTTGGCTTCACCATCTTCCAGATGGAAGAAAATGTTGTCCAAATGCACAGCTGCAACCTTAGTTGGAGACTTTCTAACAGTTTTCCTTTTAGCAGGTGAGATGTCTGGGACATCGTCTTCGACATCATCTTCAGAATCAGAGCTTTCGCTGATTTTCCTCTTCTGAACCTCTACTTTACTCCATGATTTAGAAGGACCTACAGCAGCAACCTTCCTACTAGTTCTAGCTGTCAACATCTCAGCCACAGTCTTGCCTTTCCTGGTTTTCATTTTCTTTGCAACACTTGGTTTCAAGTGATGAACCAAAGTGTCATCCTCTTTCTCTGAACTCTCTTCCTCCAGATTAACAACATTCTCAGCAGTGTCATGCTTCTTTCTTGGCCATTCTTTGACTTGACCAGCATTAATTTTCCTACAGACTTCATTGTCTGTGGCTTCTAACTCAACAGCTCCTTTTGTTCCTCTACCTAGGAACTTATTCATTATAGTTGGGGAGAACCTTACACACCTTCTTCTCACAAAGACCTTGCAGAATTCTTTGTTATTCTTGTCAGAAATATCCTCTGGGATATTCACCACAAACTCTTCCACTAAACCTTCAAAACATTGGGGCAATGCACTAACTGTTTTCATCAAACCAGCAAACTTGATTAATTCCATAACCTCCTTCACTTCTACAACCTCCTTCCCTAGCTCCCTTTCTACAACAACTCTCCTTTGTATAAAAAAAATCCACTTTAATTGCTATAAATTCTCATGAATACAAATCCCCAATTTCCCTCTTAAACATTCAAACTGATTAGCATCCAAAGCTTTTCTAAATATGTCAGCTAATTGCATTTCAGTAGTAACATGCTCAAGTGTTTTTATTTTATCTTCCATAAGTTCTCTAATAAAGTGATGACTAATATCAATGTGCTTTGTCCTGTTGTACTGAACAGGATTTTTGGAAATAGTTGTAGCACTCAGGTTGTCACAGTACACTGTCCTGACATCTTGTGTGACATTATGTTCAATCACCATTAGTTTCAACCAACCCTGTTGAGAACAGCTACTTCCAGCTGCTATGTATTCAGCTTGATATATAGCACAAACACTATTTTCATCTTTGAATACTTTCGAATGTGTAGGAGCAGGATTCCTTGCACTCTTCATGCCAATCTTCTTAACATTGTTCTTGGCACATTTGCTTTGAAATAGAAAAACAAACTCTTCTATCTGCTTGACTTGTAGCCCAAGTCCAACAAAGCTCTTCCCAACTTCAGACTGCATTTGACGAGCAACATGTTCTACCATATGATCTGACCTCCTACCAAACCCAATATTATCCACATCTGTTTAAGCCACCATGAGCTTTTCTCCTTGAGGTTTCAGACAACAATCTTTGAAGATTTCAAACATATCAGATTTGTTTTTGGTCCAGATGTATTTGGAGAAATCATCCACCACTGCAAACTTCTTTCCACCAAGGCTTTCCACCTGCATGGGTCCCATCAACTTCATATGGAGGAGTTTCAACCCTTTGGAAGTGATGTTAAGTTTTAGTTTCTGGTGTGACATCCTTGTTTGACATTTCCCACAGGCTTTCAATTTGGGAGTTTCTCTAGCAGATATAATCATCTTCATCCCTTTCTCCTTGACTGGAGTACATTTTGAGGAGTAACTAATTTGAGAGTTCCACATGTAACATTTGTCTTTGGTTCTGACTCCTTCCATGATTACTTCACTTTCTTTGTTGGTAATCAGACATTCAGTTTTAGTGAAGTTAACATTTAGACCTTGGTGTAACACCTCAAAATTTTCCCTCCTCTCTTGGGACTAGATAAGCATATTGTATTCCATCTGTTAGGACATTAGGCATTACATCTTTGCATATCATATGGAAACAATGAGCAAGTCATCCTCCTAGGTCTTTCTCAGAAGATAGAGAGGTTAAAAGATTTAAGCTTGGGGGTCTCATGAATTGATCACTGGCCATCTGAAGGTTTGTGCTTCAATTAGGGTTTCTTGGTTCCTCAAGGAGATTGGGTATTATCTTGGTTGAAGTGGTACATCACCATCATCATGGTTTTATCATCACCAAGAGGTTCATTGTGCCTGATCATGTGCCTTGGGATTAGGGTTTTGACCTCTGGTCAACCCTAATCAGTTGAATTATGCCAGTCAGGGTTTTTCAAGGAGATGAGGTCTTCATTGAGATGGAGATCATCATATGATTTTATGGAGCTTGTAGAAGCTAGGGTTTCATTTTGGAGTCATTTCATCAGGAGATTGAGGCTCAAATTCATCTGTGCATGGCCAAGTCATCTATCAACTACAAAAGTCAACTGCAAGTCAACTGTTGGATTTGGAGGTGGGAAGTGGTTAGAAATACTTCATTCATGTTCAAACAAGTCTCATTTGACATGTCAAACATCAACTGTGAAGAAAATAAAGTCAGGACAAAACTTTCCAAAAATAGAAAGTGACTTGTAATTCAAATTTGCCAAAAATGGAAAGGTTTTCAACTCAAGATTACATCATCAAGAAAGCTTGAAATGAAATTTTGTTGAACATGAAAGTTGTAGATCTTTATCTCCCATTTCCAAAAAGTCCAAGATCATCAATTTCTCATGTATGGTTAAGGAGATATGATCAAAACATGGCAAAGTGAACATTGAACTTCAAATGAGCATAACTTCTCAACCAAAACTCCAAATCAAGTGGCTCTTTTTGCATTGTTCTTGTTTTAACCTCTAGTTTCCAAATTTGGCATTACATGACATGCATTACATTCACATAAATATTTGAAAATTCAATTGACTTTTGGAGGGAAAAATGAAATTCAAAATTGGTGAATTATTTGCACATGTGACCATCACCAATGTTTTCAAAACATCATTTTGAGTGAAATTAAAGGGAAATTCGTACTGTTCATCCATGCATTTTCATGCATAGGGTGAAATCCCAATTTTTCCAAAACACCTCCTAATTGCTAATTCCAATTACCATTGCTTAAGCATGATTAGGAACTTGATTAGGGGGGAGTATATAACATAAATCATAACAGAATTCATCACAATTCCCAATCTTAGATCTAGAATCACAAAAGTCTCTCTAAATTCTCTCTCCAAATTTCTCCAAATTTCTCCAAATTTCTTCACATAACTTCACTTTCTCTTGATTAATTCATCATCTGGAATCATCATGGAGCAAGATTGAAGGTAGATTCAAGAGGTTTCGTGCACATTGGAGCAGCTTGAAGCTATGGAAGCATCAATGGTGGAATCAAAATTCTGTTGAATCGTGAGCAATTGGACCTCAAGCATTCATCCATTCACTTGTATAAGCATTCTAGAAGACATTTGAAGCATTGCCAGGCCTGAAAAACGTGATTTCATAAAGCTGCTCTTCAAGAGGTCACAGATTCGATCTCTTTATTTCTTGAAATTGTTGTGTGAATGTTGTAGATCTCTTAGCTGTGATGATTCTGAGCTTTGAACCACTGAAATCCATGCATTATTGAACAAGTTATGGTGATTTAAAGTTTCATGTGCAAAACTTGAATTGTTCGATTCTCTTTGGATATGATGTTTTAGGCTTAGTTATTAGTTGATTCATGATGTACGTTGAAGGATCTATCCATACATGTGCTAAATATTGAAAATTGAGAAAATTGTTCTTGATGATGATGATGATGTTACTGTTCATACGCGTGTATTATGGAGAAGACGATGCAGGAGAATAGAGAACGGTTTTTTTGATTCCAAAGCGTGGCCTTAGGTTGCGCTAGGGTTCGCCTGTGATTGGCTGCATGGGATTTCCATGCAGCGCGCGCCAATTCCCATTCAAATTGTTACTCGGTTCGAACCTTGGTCGTGTACATTTTCACATGCTTCACATATTTTCTCCATGCCTTTCCATGCTATGCTCACATCATTTTTTTTCTCACTTCATAAATTCATAACAAATTAAATAATGCTCCAAAAAATACCAGGATTTTTGCATTGTGATCCTTGATTCCTCTAGTTTTTTATCATCATTTTTCCATAAATTGTGCTTGGCTGGATTTTGTTTTGTGCTAGGGTTTGTGTATACATATCATATCTTGACCTTGCCTTGCTTCTTCATTTGTGAAATGCTCAATTTTAATCCAATGCTCATGAAATTTTACATGTACAAATTAGACATCTTGCTGGACATTTTGGTGTTGAGTTTGCATTTTTATCAATTGCCATTGCTGATTTATGATTTTTCTAAGTTAGGTGTGACAATTTGTGTCACACCTTGAGATGTCCAACTTGATGAATGAATTTTCCATATCAAATGATCTTCAAATGTTCTGATTTTTTGTAGGGTGCTTGACATGGATGTTGTGATTGCTCATGAATTTTTGTGGAATTTTTGGATTGGTTTCTGATTTAATTGAGATTTTTCATTCTGGATGGTCATTTTTGAGCTTTTGAAGTGTCTTGATCTTCATGTGATTGTGAAATGCTTGTGGTTTATCCAATGAATGTGAAATTTGGCACACTAATTCTAGACATGTTAAAGGTTGTCTTGGCTTTGGTTTGAGGTTTTTACCTCGATTCATTTCTGTTTTAGGCCAATGTTAAGTTGGTGTAACACTTGGTGTCCTAGTTGAGCTTATTTTGTTTGCCTTGACTTATGCAATTTGATTACCATGCCTAATTTTGTCCAAATGCTCTAATTTTTTGTGTGGTGATCATGTTGTATGTCCTGTTTACCCATGAATTTTATTGAGATTTATTGAATCATTTTTGAATTAATGTGCATTTGTTCATTCTGTTGTCACAATGTGCTTTCAACTTGCATACCTTGACATATTTGGTTCATGAAATGAAATTGGTGATTGATGTTGATATGGGACCTTTTGGATTATGTTCTTGATTGTTTGAAGTTGATTCATGTTGAATTTTATGTTCTGTTTTTTTCTCCCTCTTTGACCCTAGGCTTTGACCTAGTGGTTTGCCTCTCATGTTTGAGCTTTGATTTCAGGTTGAGCACTCAAGTCCCGTAGTTGTTGATGCTCTAACACTTGAGCCTTTGGTGTTTACTTTTGACTACTAACCTTGTGTGTTTTGTAGGGTTGTTAACTCATTTGAGTTTGACTTGTTGGCTCATGCCTTTGCTCATTGGGTTTGACTGTTGATATTCATGATTGTCTGTTTGTCTGTACAGTTGAACTGATTTGTTTGATGTTTCCACGGGTACATAAGTTGCTTAAGTTCTTTTGAACTTGCTTTTTCTTTTGCTTGGTTGCTTAACCATTTGAGGTATAATTCTCTGACTTCATGTAGTCTGGAAGACCTGTCCTGTTACTTGGGCAGGCACCTGTCTGAAGCCCTCCTTAAGAGGCAATGCTTGTGTTTGTTTATCTTTGTGCCAAGCAGGAAAAGTCCTTTGATAAGGCAATTGGCAGATAAAAGAGATGTGCAATCCATCTCCTGATATTCAGTGTGTCATCCACTTTGCTCACACACCTTGTGTTGATGCATTGTGGATATTAACCCAAGATCTTTGTTGTGTCAGTCATATGTGGAGAAGAGTTCCAACTTTCTGAACTCCCACTTTCATTTGTCTGAAGCTCTCCCAGGCCAGGGATAAGAGCTGTGAGGTCTTACCCTTATTTCCCATTTCATCTGCTTCACCCTAACTCTCAATGTTAGGGTTAAGAGCTAACTACACCCGATTCTAGTTGGCTTGCTTTTGCAGCCTAGCCTTGTGTGAGCCCACTTTGTTTGTATATAGTGTATGCTAATTGTGTGTATGTTTGCTTTTGCCTGTGCTATTTAGGATAGCTTGCTGCCTGTGCAAGTTAGATAGAAACCTCAACCTAGGACCACTGTGGATTGCATGATAACTATTAGGCTCGAGTCAGTCTCCCTTCTAGTTTGTCATTTCCCAGACTCTGGTTAGGAGAAAGTTTCTCCCCTGTATAGGGGAACTACGTTGCCCTGATCCTCATACCAGATGAGGTACGTAGGCAGGAGATCGTACGAGATCTCTCCGGGCACCCTTTTTCTTTTTTGTGTGTGTTTGCTTGACAGTTATTAGGCTCGAGTTCCAGACT
This sequence comes from Lathyrus oleraceus, assembly GCF_024323335.1. Lineage (NCBI taxonomy): Eukaryota > Viridiplantae > Streptophyta > Magnoliopsida > Fabales > Fabaceae > Lathyrus > Lathyrus oleraceus. The sequence goes on from NC_066585.1 coordinate 117,004,814, forward strand.
CCCTATTAACTTGTTTGCTTGTTAACTTCCTTATGCATGTTAGGAGATGGATGTAAGTCCAGCGATTGGCAGTCTGTATCCTATTGGTGTTTGTTTGTGTGGAGTCTGACGTAAGTCCGGCGATTGGCAGTTGGTTTCCTGTGTGTGTTTGTTGGTTCGGAGTCTGATGTAAGTCCAGCAATTGGCATTCGGTTTCCATGTTTGCCTGTTTGTGTGGAGTCTGACATAAGTCCAGCGATTGGCAGTTGGTTTCCTGTGTGGGTTTTGTTTGGCGTGCGTGAGCCGAACTACGGTAGCTCTGATTCTCATTCCAGATGAGATACGTAGGCATAGGATGTGATCCTAGCGAGCCCGTTCCCCTTTTATTCCATCTGTGTTGTTTCCAGTGTGTGTGTGCATTCTTTTGAGCAGTGTTTAGCAACCTTTCTTCTATTCTTTTGATCGTGGATCTCGTCGAGTACGACGGACGTGAGAGGTGCTAATACCTTCCCCTTGCGTAACCGACTCCCGATCCCGTCTCTCTTTGGTCGCGAGACCATGTCTTTTCCAGGTTTACTTCGAGCGTTTCCTTTCCCTCTTTTGGGATAAATAACGCACGGTGGCGGCTCTGTTTGTTTTGTTTTTGCCCGCCGGTTGTTTTTCGCGGATGCGACACTTGGTCACATAGTTGGATGATGCTTATTAGATTTGCAGTCAAGCCCTTAACTAGTAGGACCTTGTCAAGTTTAGGCACTCCAAGGCAATCAAGCTTGCCTATCCCCTTGATTTCACCCTTTGCTCCATCACCAAAGGTTACACAGCTTATGGCATGAGGATGAAGTCAAGTTATCAGGTCTTTGTTTCCAGTCATGTGTCTGGAACATCCACTATCAAAATACCACTCTTCTTTGGCTGAGACTCTAAGGGGAATGTGAGCTATTAGACTTGTAACATTAGTCTTAGGAACCCATTGCTTCTTGTTGACAGGCCTGTGCTGTTTGGGTCTGGGTCGATAGTGAGTCTGATGATGAACAGGGCTAGGATAACCATACAGCTTATAGCAGAAGGGTTTCAGGTGACCAAATTTCCCACAGTAATGGAATCTCCATCTTTGGTGTTTCCCTTTCTGCTGTCTTCTCTTCTGATGTTGTGACATATGATGTGACATCACAAGTTTGCTTTTACTATGGTTGCACTTAGGTTTGGCTTTAGGTTTGCAACCAGTGTAACTACACTCAGGCTTAGATCCATTATACCCAATGCCAGATTTGTCTCCTGTTATTTGTCCAGTTTGGAGAATCTTGTCTAAAGAGTCAGATCCATTGTTTAACATTCTTACATACTTGGTCATCTCTTCTAGTTTAGAATTCAAGAACATAGCTTCAGTTTTTAACTTGGAGATTGTTTCCACATGGTTTTCCTTCTCATTCTCCAGTTGTACTATCTTCTGGCTTTCAACTTGTTGACTTTCATCTAGCTTGGCATTTAGAACCACTACTTCTGTTTTTAATTTGGAGATGGTTTCCAAGTGTTCCACCTTTTCATTCTCAAGTTGAGTTATTTCCTTCTTCTGGCTTTCAACCTGTTTACACAACTCTACACTTTTGTGACACAGCTTTCTGTAGGTAGTGGCCAACTCTTCAAAGGTTACTTCATCATCACTTGAGTCTTCACCAGAACCCCATCTTCCAATCAAGGCAGTTACAAGATTTACAGACTCTTCTGTTTCACTTTCATCTGACCAAGTGGCAGCAAGACTCCTCTTCTGTTTCTTGAGATAGGCCCCACATTCAGTTCTAATGTGTCCATACCCATCACATTCATGGAACTTAACTCCTTTTTCTTCTTTGGGCTTTTCATCTGACCTTGTTCTTCTTCCAATATTGTTGGATTTACTGATGTCAGATGTGATGTTCTTGACATTAGCCTTAGATCTTACATCCATCTTTTTCACAAGCTTGTTGAACTGTCTTCCCAGCATTGCTACATCATCTGCTAGATCTTCATAAATATTTGGACCACCTTCCTCCTCTTCCTCCTCAGTGTTTGACTTGAATGCTATGCTTTTGGCTTTCTTTTCAGATCCATCACACATTCCCATCTCAAATGTTTGAAGGGATCCAATTAGCTCATCAACTCTTGTCATACCCCGATTTTGGTCCTGAATTTTTTTCATTTTTTCATTTTTATTTGGCATGTGGCCTAAAGTTCATTTGCATACATTCATGACCAAAGGCAACCGTCCATTCCCAAATCCATATTTTTTGATAAGCATTGGTCATTATCTAGGCTTTTTGATCATGGTGCTTTTGATTATAAAATGGATTCTAATTATTTAACTTTTTAATTTTCAATTTGATTTTAATTTCAAATTAAGTCTAATTCCAAATTTCGATTTAATCTTAATTGTGTTTTTACTAATGATTCAAACTCTAATTGATTTTAATTTCCAAATAAATGTTAGAATTGATATCAAAGTAATTTTAACAAATTATAGATTAATTTGATTTTAATTGGTTTTATTGTTTTTTTTATTTTTAAATTGACATTTAGATTAGTCTTGGATTATTTCTAAAAATCCATATCTATTTTTATAACCAAACATCCATTTCATAAACCAAGGTCTCGCCATTCTTATCACATTTTACAAACACTTCAACCAAGTTCAGATTACAATCACAAATTCATTATATTTCAAAATTACATACCATTTAACCAAATTCAAATCAAATCAAGTTTCAACCAAATTTTCATCCATTCATTAATACCATACATTCATTTACTAATCATGCCAACCAATCTAAACCAATTCTAGCAACCACACATTTCCAGACATACTTAATTGCCCGTGGCAACAAGCATTCATAGCAAGCCAAATTCCAAAGCACTCACAAGCATATAACCATACATTATCATGTAGCAGACCACACTTTTTTTTCATTACAAATCACGATTACAAGCAAAGCATCATCGCTAACAACCCTGTCATAACTCACAGCCAAAACTAACCATTTAACATGCTAACTACTGACATCATATGCGATCATTTTCACAACATTAGTATCACACCATGTCCATTTAACATTCAAGCATAACAATGTATCACATCCATATCCTACAAGACTAGCTAGCAGCAGCTGAACCAACAATTCATTGCAGTTCATATCATTCATCAAAACACTAACAGTTAACAATTACGCAGATGCATAGTAGCCCAATTTCAAGCACAATTTCAAACGTTTCCATTACAATTCTAATTTACAAGCACACATTAAGAAAACACAAATATAACAGAATTCTTTTAATACATTGAGGGTCATTGTAACTATCCAAAGCATTGAAGATTTTTACAGGTTCCAAAACCTCTTATAGTCAGCTACATGTAGTGTTCTAAATCGAGCTCTTTACTTCAAGATAAGAGTTTACTTCAGATTTGAATACGCTCTCCGCCATGTCCATTGTTTTACAACTCGAGCCACCAGCCTACCAAATCGATCAAAGAAGCGAAATGTCAAAATGAATATTCAAGCAAGGCTTACTTCAAGAGTTTTCAAGTCAAGTTTCAGAGAAGAGAGGCTTATGCGCAAGAGCTTCCTCACTATGGTCTGAAGTAGGTCTTACCAACTATGTTGCAGCCTATTGCACCGGTCTCCTGTTGGCTCGTCGCATTCTCAAAACTTATGAAATAGATGGTTTAATGAAGACGCTATATGTCGAATGCATTTTGATGTACACTTCAAAAATAACCTTCGGTTATGAAGAGCAAAACCTTGCAGCAATTGCAATCCTCCATGAGCATAGTCCATAGCATTCCAACTCATCACCATGCCAAATGGACCTGCAATACCATCATGATACTACAAAAAATAATGCTACAATACATGCTATATTGCATACAAATTACACCAAGTTGAAGGATGAAGAGTCATACTGCAGAATACAGGTCATAAACGCAATGCAAACTTAAAGCATGAAGTGAATCACCAAGCAATGCATACCATGAGCAAACCAAAACACGAATCGTAACAGAAAAATAGAAAGCAAGAAAAACAGAATAGACGCAATACATATCAGGAGCGTTAAACCAAGGCCATAACCGCTCATGAAGGTTCTCGTTTTCACTGCAGTAAAAAAAACAAAGAAATTAGCCAAAGCAGTAAATTTTGAAAAATGCCCAAAAGAGAATTGAGACAGAGTAGAGGAAGAAAGTACACAGGTCTGTTTTACCATTTCCGAATCTAACATCAAACAAGACAATCCGAATCTGAGCATCCCGAAAGGAGTTCGTAGAGACGCCCCTTCTGGATCACCAAAGACCAAATTGAAACCCTAATTGCAAGATATAAAAGGTGAGAGGTGAGGACGGCAAGGGGGACAAAAAAATCAGAGAGACCACCAACGAAAACCCTAAATTTAAAAAACGGCGAAAACCCTAGAGCTAGAAAGTTTGAGCGGCGAAAGAGGAGAACTTTGAGGCGAAGAAGGAAGAGTTAAGCTTCACCATCGCCGTTGTCACCACCGAAGGTGAGTTTCTTACATTAAGTCTCTTTTGAAACCATGGATTTGTGCCTTTTTAGGGTGAGATTAGTGTGAGCGATTGAGATTTAGTGAGAGCGATTGGGATTTGGTGAGAGCGAAAGGTTGAGGATGAGCGTTTGAGAGACGGAATGGTGAGCGAAGGTTGGAGATGAACGATTGAGAAGAGAGAGAACAGGATTGAGGACGATGAAGGATTGTTTCTGTTACTGTACATCTCGTATTTTCTCATTTTATTTTTTAAACAAAACAAACATTTAAACCATAAAAAAGTTTACGTTTAGTCTTCCCTTGGTTTTTTTTATTTATTAAATAGTATATATTAGTGTATTTGCTTTCCCAATTCATAATCCATTGGAAAACCCAACAGCCAGGCGGCTAGGGTTTATTTTTGATTCCTCTATCGTTTAATTAGTAGTCCAACAGACCATTTTATTTTAATTTTATTTTTCTTTAATTTTGGTTTTAACCTATTCTGGTTTATATATTCCAGTTGTTATTAAAATTATAAATAATCATGAATGGCTTAGTGGAGAGAGAGTACTTGCATTGCGTTTGGTGGAGTGGGTTCGATACTTGGGGATACCAAATCTTCATGTTTTATTTGTTATGCTTGCTGTTTTATTTAATTTCTTTTTTCTATATAGTATCTTGCTATTTATTTTACTTTTATATTTTTATTAATTTAATTCGATTGTTATTTAGTGGTTTGTATTTTTAAATGTTTACCTTGTAGATTTAGTTAGTGGTTGAATTTTCGATATTGTTTTTTTATTCGATTAGTCGATTTTTTGTGTGTTAACTAATTTAGTTAGGTTATTAGTACCCATATCTATACTTTTACACGTGTAAATAATCATACTCAAATTTCATTCGATTTCAAAATCAATTTCAACTTTCCTCAATTTAAAAATACATTCCAAAAATAAATGTGAATCATTTCAAGATCATTTCACAAATCAAACATAATATTCAAACCCTTTTCTAAAACGTGAAGAAAAAGATTATCCTGGATGGAATATCCAATTATAATCCCGAATATTAGGCTCAAGCTGTAAGAGCTTGCAAGCCATAAATATTCGTTTTCCCTTCCACACTCTAATATTCAAATCGTTTTCTAAATAAAACATGAAGAAAAAGATTATCCTGGATGGAATATCCAGTTATAATCCCGAATATTAGGCTCAAGCTGTAAGAGCTTGCAAGCCATAAATATTCGTCTTCCCTTCTACACTCTAATATTCAAATCGTTTTCTAAATAAAACGTGAAGAAAAAGATTATCCTGGATGGAATATCCAGTTATAATCCCGAATATTAGGCTCAAGCTGTAAGAGCTTGCAAGCCATAAATATTCGTCCTTCAAACTCCAAAATACTTAATTCCTATCTTAACCTCTTTCAATAAAGATGGAAATGGAACATGGTATATACCGTGCACTCCTGAGATTAAGATTCGAGGCGGATGCCTCGCTTATCTTAGCTCTCGCCATCGTTTAAAATTGTCAATATGGTTTCTTCGAACCCTTTCTCAATCAAACCTAAAAATACTTAATCTCTATTAAATACTTTTGCCAATGAAGATGGAAATGGAACATGGTGTATACCGTACACTCCTGAGGCTAGGATTCGAGATGTATATCTCGCTCATCCAAGCTCTCGCCATCACTCAAAATACATCCAACCAGTCAAACTCTTTTTCGCCGTCGTGCGATTAATCAAAAACCTTTTTCATAAATGAAAGATATATTGTCTTAAGGTGATACAAAACAATGTTTCGGCCACGATTGTTGAGTCGAGATAAGTGACGTTTTTCCGAATGTAGATTTATAAATCCGTTCGATGTGTGGTATGCGTCCATTCCTCATCTGTTTTGGGTAAAACAATGTTTTCGTCGATTAATACAATATAGCTTTCGCTAAAATCGACCAACAAACAAACATTTTTCTACCCAGAACTACGTAAGCCTTGATTTCTCTTTTGAGATACGTAGGAGCAGGGTTTTTAAATCTTCTCAGGCCCACTAATAAAAAACCTTAGGTTTAGTCCTTCGTCAAAAATCCAAAAACATTCTCTTCTCATCCTTTCTTTCTTTCCCACCTAATAATTCGAAAAGTCTAACATTTCAACTAACACTAACGCACACAACTAACCTAATGGTTCCCGTTGAGTACAACGGACGTGAGGGGTGCTAATACCTTCCCCTTGCGTAATCGACTCCCGAACCCTGATATTGGTTGCGACGACCATAATCATTGTCGTTATTTCTTGGGTTTTATCGATATTTTCCCTTTCCTTTTTAGGAATAAATAAAGTTCGGTGGAGACTCTGTTCAGTTCATCATTGCGAGCGTGCGATTGCGCTTCGCTTAAAGTCGTATCCCCATTTTTCGAGGTGCGACAGATGGCGACTCTGCTGGGGACAATAATCCCTAAGTGAGTCAAGCCTAGTTAGGTCGTTTGTGTGCCTTTGTTTGTTTACCTATGTGGCTTTCCTTTATTGTTTTTACTATCTCTATTGTCATATTGATATGAATCTATTGTATTGGTTCGATTATGGTTTGGTACTTAGATACTCTAATTGCAAACCTTGTGGGAAAGACTTTTTACCCGAGTCTCGAGTAAAACCATAAGACAGGATGAGGTTGAGTAGTGCGGGTCCGCGAGTTGTATTTCTCGTTGGGTCGGTACGAGAACCTTACTTAGAGTAGATTCTTGAGAGGATGTTGTCGCTCGGCAAGTAAGTTGCCGTAAGCTTCGATATTTTCTTTAGGATCCATGACTCTGAGAACCATTTGTAGAACCTTAGTTCTTTGTCCAACTAGGAAAGATGGTTGCATAGTGTGGGTCTGTGTTAGATGCCCAAAAGTGCTTATTTGAGCTATCAAATGTGGGCATCTTTCACTCCTTTTTGTTGCTAAAGCGTTCGAAACCGCCTTTGTTTTAGATGAATTGCAATACAATGTTAAACGATCTTGGTACCTTTGATTTGTGCGTTATTGTGCAGGAATTAGGCATGAAATAATAGAAAATGAAGGCACAAGAAAATGGCAAGGGACCAAGAAAAAGAATGCATTCATCAGCTTGCTCGCCAGGCGAGTGCTGTGGCGAAGTTCTCGCTAGGCGAGCACCCAGCGAGCATCCAGCGAACATCTCCAGTATTTTACAGTAGCAAACATCAACAAACTCGCTAGGCGAGCAGCCAGCGAAGGTGGTAGCGAACACGCCCAGACTTGGTCAAAAGCGCAGCCAGCACTCACTCGCTAGGCGAGCCATTAGCGAGCTCCCAGCGAGCAATTCGAGTAGCAAAACCTCCTAAGCTCGCTGGAGCGAAGGTTGAAGCGTGGGCTTCGCCTAAGCGAAGGTTTTGTTCTCCTAGCGAACATGTAAATCTGGCAAAGGATATTTCTCTGGGCGCAGGTGCCTCTGGTGCCTATTTTAGGGGCTCGCTAGGCGAACCATTATGCTCGCCTAGCGAGCATGACAGCTCAGTAGGAGCACTATAAGTAGCAGGGGCTACTTTTTGGAACCATACTTTACACTTCCATACTTTGTACTTTTTAAAGATATTTTCAGCATTTGCTCTAGAGATATTTTGTAACCTAGAAACCCATTTTTCTTCATCTCTTAACATTATTCTACAAGAAGAAGGTGGATTCCCATCCAATCTCGATTCTTCGACTTGGATGTTGATCAACCTTCAACCGAGACTTGTTGTGCAAGCCACCATGAAAATGAGTGGCTAAGTTCTTCATTTTGTCAAGGTTAGATGTAGATGATCATTAGCTTTGTGTGTAAATGGGATGATCTTCATTTGTAAACTCTTTAATGATGAATATATGGTGAAAACTTTGTTTTATTGAAAACTCTTTGTGTTGGTTTATGATCGAGAGATGTTTACCAACTCTTTACCTAGGTTTTCATCCAGTCTTGTTTGTTAGCTAGAGATAGTAATGAATGATTTTGTTCACCATAAGGTTGAACCAAAAAGTTGTCATTTTGATAGATTGTGTTAGAGATAAACAATGGATCAAAATGGGAAAACCCACAATGTGTGTTAGAGATAAACACATTGGGAGGACTTTGTGAAATAGTTTGTCATCTAAAGGAGTTTATAAGTTTTGTTGATCGAACATATACATGCAAAGTGATCGTCAAACCCTAACTTTGACAATATTTCTCAAATAGAAAAACCAAAACTTTTACCGCATTTTATTACACTTTTATGCAAGATACTGTGACTAAAACCAAAACCCCCTTGTTACTACAAGTTAAGAATTGAAACAACTGTCGAACGGCGGCGATATCTCACAATCCCTGTGGAGACGATAACAAAAACCCGACACTTAAAACTACACTCAATAAAATGGCGCCGTTGCCGGGGATTGTGAATTGATATTGCGAGCATCGCAATAGTTGCTTAATTTTTAGCTTTCGAATTTTTTACTTGTGCTTGTAATTTGTTTGGTTTAGTGTGCAGCTTTCGTTTTATGTGAGGGCAGATTCCTGTGGACGAACTTCTTTTTGATCCCGAGATCGAAAGAACCGCCAGGAGACTGAATAGCAAAACGAGACGAAGGAGGCAACAAGCTAGACAACGACAAGAACAAGGAGAAAGTTCTTCTACCACACATCCACCACCGTTCATACCTATCATGGATCAACCACCACAACCACCGCCCATTTCCACTCCATGTGTAAACAGTCCAAGGAATACTGCTCAGTTTGCCAACCACACGGGAAGGCAAGCCGAGAGGAAGACGGGAACTCTTAATTTACTATATGGAAGTCCATTCACCGGAATGGACCATGAAGATCCCTTTGCTTTTCTCACCAAATTTTACGAGATAGCATTGGCGGCCGGAGTTGATCAAGCTCAAGAGCTACCATTGTTCAAAAGATTATTTCCCCACGCTTTGCTCGGCAAAGCAAAAGATTGGTACTTAGATCAAACACCTGCCGTCATGACAGATTGGAACGTGTTGGAAGAGAAGTTCATCGAAAGATTTTTCTCCCACAACCGGTTCATGGAATCCAAGACGGCCATCTCCGTGTTTTCACAAGGGACCAACGAATCGTTGAAAGAGGCATGGGAAAGATTCAAATCCATGCTTCGGAAGTGCAAAGGGCACGGTTTCGACGAATTGACTCAAATCCACATTTTCAAAAATGGCCTTCAACCGAATTGCAAGACTTTGTTGGATGCTACCTCGGGTGGTTCTTTATTGTCTAAAAGCGCCGAAGAAGCTACAGATATTATTAACCGAATGGCTCTAAATGACCTCCAAATTCAAAGTAGAGGCAACTCTTTGAAGAAGCCGAGAGTGCTTGAACTTGGGACGAACGATGTTATTCTTGCCCAAAACAAACTCATTTCCCAACAAGTGGAACTCTTAACTCAACAAATAAAAGAGTTGAGAGAACCTTCAAAAGCTAAACAAATAGCTTGTTGTGAGCTTTGCAAAGGTGAGCATGACACCGGATTTTGTCCACCTCCCGAGTTCGAAGAAGTAAACTACATGGCAAACCAACGAGACTACCAACCGAGACAACAACAACAATAACAACCTTATCAACCACATCCTCAAAATCAACAACAACACTTCCAAGGGAATCAAGGGTTCCAACCTAGGAGTAACTATTACCATAACCAAGGTTATGGGGGTGGTTCTTCTAGCCGTCAAAACCCTCCCCAAAATCCTTACCAACCTCAACAACCGTCGGTCGTGACTTCAAAGCTAGAAGAGACATTGACACAATTTATGCAAATGTCAATGGCTAATCAAAAAAGTAACGATGCGGCAATCAAAAACCTCGAGACTCAAGTCGGACAACTTGCTAAGCAACTAGCGGAACAACAACCCGGTCCATCTTTTTCGGCGAACACGCAAACTAATCCTAAAGAGCATTGTAAAGCGATAACGACGAGAAGTGGAAGGGAGTTGATTAGTGAGAATAAAAAAAGAGATGAGAGTGAAAAAAGAGGAGAAAAAAAATGATGAGGAGAAAATAATAGAGGATAGAATTGATGGTGAAGTGGGGGAGTGGAGTGAGGAAGAAGTTGAAAAGAACGAAAAGAATGGTGAAGTTGAAAGAAAGAAAGTGTGAAAATTGAGAAAAATAAGAGTGATGAAGTAATGGTGGAGGAAGTGAAAAAGAAAAGAGCGAGAAGTTCTAGAGTTGCTAAAGGAAAGGAGGTAGTGAGCGCTACTCCAATCCAAAACCTTCCTTATCCACATGCTCCATCTAAAGGGGAGAATGAACGGCATTACGCCCGGTTCATGGATATTTTCAAACAACTGGAAGTCAACATTCCGTTTGCCGAAGCACTGGAGCAAATGCCCAAGTATGCCAAATTCATGAAAGACATACTTACAAAAAAGCGGAGGTATACGGAACCGGAGACGATTGTCCTCGATGCTAGTTGTAGTGCGATCATCCAACGGACGCTTCCGAAAAAAGAGGTTGATCCGGGACGAGTTACTTTGCCGGTTAAAATTGGTGATGTCTATGTCGGAAAGGGACTAATTGATTTGGGGTCAAGCATTAATCTTATACCATTGTCTATTATGAAGAGGCTTGGCAACATTGAAATTAAGTCCATCTGGATGACGTTGCAATTGGCCGATAAGTCGACTACCCATCCTCATGGCGTAGCCCAAGATGTTTTGGTTAAAGTCGATAAATTCTTTTTCCCGGTCGATTTCATTAAGATTGATATGGAAGAAGATGATGATGCTCCGCTCATTCTTGGCCGACCGTTCATGAAAACCGCATGCATGATGATAGACGTTAACGACGGTTTGATGAAGGTAAGGGTCCAAAATGAAGAAGTTACGTTTGACCTATTCGAAGCAATGAAGCATTCAAATGATAGACGTGATAGTTTTCGCATTGATGCGATTGAAGAGGAAACCTTTGAAGTTTTTAAGCATATTCATGAGATATCTCCTATGGAGTTAGCTCTTGATGACTCCTTTGAAGTTTTCACAGTTGAAGAAGAGCAAGCTCTTGATGAATGCTTAAGGGAACTTGATAGTTTAAATGAACTACAACCGTGGGAAGTTGAGGAGGAAGACTTGAAGAAGGAGGTTAATGAGGAAAAATCGCCTATTGAATTGAAAATGTTACCTTCTACTTTGAAGTATGCATTCCTCGACGAGACCGAGGCAAAGCCGGTTATCATAAGCAATCTTTTGACAAAAGATGAAGAAGCCCGTTTGATCAAAGTGTTGAAAAAGAATCAAGAAGCCATGGGTTGGACTCTTTCTGATCTCAAGGGAATTAGTCATTCCTATTGCATGCACAAGATCTTAATGGAAGTGGATTTTAAGCCGGTAGCTCAACCACAACGCCGCTTAAATCCTACTATGAAGGAAGTTGTTAGGAAGGAAGTTGTTAAGTTGTTGGATGCGGGAATGATCTACCCGATTTCGGATAGCCCATGGGTTAGTCCTATGCATGTGGTTCCGAAGAAAGGTGGCATTACCGTGATTCGAAATGATAAGGATGAGTTGATCCCGACCAAAGTTGCAACGGGGTGGCGTATGTGCATTGATTATAGGCGGTTGAATACCGCAACTCGAAAAGACCATTTTCCACTCCCGTTCATGGATCAAATGTTAGAAAGACTCTCGGGGCAACAATACTATTGTTTCTTAGATGGTTATTCCGGGTATAACCAAATTGCGGTTGACCCGGCCGATCATGAAAAGACGGCTTTCACATGTCCCTTTGGAATTTTCGCATACCGTAAAATGCCCTTTGGGTTATGCAATGCACCGGTGACTTTCCAAAGATGTGTGCAAGCTATTTTTGCCGACCTTATCGAGAAAACAATGGAAGTCTTTATGGATGACTTCTCAGTATTTGGTGGTTCCTTTAGTCTATGCTTGGCAAACTTGGAAACGGTTCTTGAAAGATGTGTGAAGACCAATCTTGTGCTTAATTGGGAGAAGTGCCACTTCATGGTGACCGAGGGGATAATGCTTGACCATAAAGTCTCTTCAAGAGGGCTTGAAGTTGATCGTGCTAAAGTTGAAGTGATTGAAAAGTTACCTCCTCCGGTGAATGTGAAGGGAATCCGAAGCTTTTTGGGGAATGTCGGTTTCTATCGGCGCTTTATCAAAGACTTCTCAAAGGTAGCTAAGCCTTTGAGTAATTTGCTAGCCAAGGACCAGGTATTTCTTTTAACTGATGAATGTTTGTAAGCTTTTGAGATTTTAAAGGAAAAATTGGTTACCGCTCCAATTATAGTCGCTCCAAATTGGAATTTAAATTTTGAGCTCATGTGTGATGCGAGCGACTATGCAATCGAAGCGGTATTAGGCCAAAGAAAAGAGAAAAAATTTCATGCGATACATTACGCAAGTAAAGTTCTTAATGAGGCTCAAATTAACTATGCCACCACTGAAAAAGAATTACTTGCGATAGTGTATGCACTTGAAAAGTTTAGGTCTTATCTTATAGGGTCCAAAGTCGTAGTGTATACTGACCACTCGGCGATTAAATATTTGCTCACCAAACCGGATTCGAAGCAAAGGCTCATCCGTTGGATCCTCTTGTTGCAAGAATTTGATGTTGAAATCAAAGACAAGAAAGGATCGGAAAATTTGGTGGCGGATCATTTATCTCGCTTAGTTAATGTGGAGGTTACAACTTCAGAGAAAGAAATCCGAGAAGAGTTTCCTGATGAAAAACTTTTTAAAGTTCAAGTTAGGCCGTGGTTTGCGGACTTTGCGAACCACAAGGCTAGTGGTTTGGTGCCTCCCGACCTAACTTCGAACCAAAAAAGGAAATTTCTCTCGGATGCCAAGTACTACGTATGGGATGACCCATATTTGTTTAAGTTGGGTGGTGACAACCTTTTGAGAAGGTGTGTTACCGGCGATGAGGCGCAGAGCATCCTTTGGCATTGTCACAACTCGCCTTACGGCGGACACTATAATGGGGTAAGAACGGCCACTAAAGTCCTTCAGTCGGGATTTTATTGGCCCACTATTTTCAAAGACGCACATGCCCATGCGCAAGGTTGTGATAGTTGCCAAAGAAGCGGTGGGATTGGTAAGAGAGACGAGATGCCTCTCCAAAACATCCAAGAGGTTGAAGTATTTGATTGTTGGGGTATCGATTTTGTAGGACCATTCCCACCCTCTTATGGTAACGAGTATATGCTTGTGGCTGTTGATTACGTTTCAAAGTGGGTTGAGGCGATTGCCTCACCTCGGGCGGATGCGAAAACGGTAATAATTTTTTTGAAGAAAAACATATTTTCCCGTTTTGGAACCCCCCGAGTGTTGATTAGTGACGGAGGGTCACACTTTTGTAATGCACCGTTAGAAAACGTCTTAAAATATTACGGTGTATCGTATAGAGTGACAACTCCGTATCACCCACAGGCTAATGGTCAAGCCGAAGTCTCTAATCGTGAGATTAAGAGAATTCTTGAGAAAACTGTGTCAAATTCGAAAAAAGAGTGGTCACAAAAATTGGATGAAGCGTTATGGGCATACCGTACCGCTTTCAAAGCTCCAATTGGGCTAACTCCTTTTCAATTGGTGTTTGATAAAACTCGTCATTTGCCGGTTGAATTGGAGCACAAAGCATTGTGGGCCCTGAAATTATTAAATTTTGATAAGGATTTGGCCGGTGAGAAAAGGAAAGTGCAACTGCTTAAGTTGGAAGAGATGCGCAATGCCGCATATCACTCGAGTTGGTTGTATAAAGAAAAGGTAAAAAAATATCATGACAAAAAGCTTCGAAAGAAGGATTTTGTGCCCGGACAGTTGGTCCTATTGTTCAATTCCAGGTTGAAGCTATTCCCCGGAAAATTGAAATCAAAATGGTCCGGGCCATTTCGGGTCAAAGAAGTCAAGGAATATGGAGCTATTGTCATTGAGGACATGGAAAAGAAGGAGAGTTGGACGGTAAATGGCCAACGTTTGAAGGTTTATCTCGGAGGTCATGTGGATCACGGGAGCTGTGCTATTTCCTTGGATGCTCGTCTATGAGCATCGAACCGTCAAGCTTATCCGACGTTAAACAAGCGCTTGTTGGGAGGCACCCCAACATTGTAAGTATTTACAGTTTTCTGTTATGTTGTATTGGTGTCCATTTTGAAAAACCTTGCTGAATGTGTTTTACCTGCTGTTATGAAAAAACAAATTGTTGTCATGCTCGCTAGCAGCTCGCTAGGCGAAGGCAGTAGCGAGATGATTCGCTATCTGCTCGCTAGGCGAAGCAGCAGCGAGCGCTGCGTGGCAGCACTTTCTTTCTGTTTCACAAGGCCACTCATTTGGGCCCAAACACTTGTTATTTCGTTTTTTTTAGTCTGATAAAGGATCAAACTCACTCCAGAACTCACAATCACACTCTCATTGATAGGATCCCGCCGGCCATCAATGATAGATATGTGGCCAAGTTTTGCAAGCCTAAGAACTTAAGAAGTGGTGCAGCTACTGGTAATACCGAAACTTCTGATGGTCCTGGTACTTTTGCTCATGGATCCGATCCTTTCCAGCAGGTTGTCTGCAACTACAATTGGGATTGGATGGCGGCAACTCAGCGCGCCATGGTTGACATGCACGACTCTATGCAGCTGTTGCAGTTGCAGGCACGTGACCCCTCCGGTGATCACTCGATGATGACGCATGAGCAGTTTCTGCAGAACGCTAGCTGGCCTGTGGACAGGCCTATGTTTGGAGAGGGGGCAGGTGTCGGTGCATCTGGTGCTGGTGCTTCAGGTGGTGCTGAGGATGATACCGGTTCTGAAGCCGGTAGTGATGAGGGTTTTGAGTCCTTTGAGGGCTAAGTTTGTTTTATTTTATTGTATTTTTCAGATTTGTTGTATTTTGATTTTGGTTATGTACTTTTGGGGTGTTTTGTCCCCCATGCACATTTTTAAAATTTTTAAGTAATGAGTATTATTTATGTTTTTAATTTGTGTGTTTGGTTTAAATTTCTTTTTGTTTAATAAATTTTTGGTTGTTGAGTGTCAAACCTTCTAGATTGGTTACTCCACAAAGAAGTATCCAATGAAGGTGCATCCGAGCTTGGATGGCAATGATAAAAATAAACAAGTGAATAATGTTAAGGTACATGGTTACCTCCGGTTAGAATTTTAGAATGCATTAAGAACTTTACTCTTTTTTGTAATTGAATATTGTTCTTTTTGCAACATAATTGAATGAATGTTTCATCTAGGACTTAGAACCACAAATTATGAGGAAACCTCCATTTGTACACTTAAATGCTGGATTCTAATAAACTTTGTTGATTCATTTTATTCATGCTTGGTCTTTTATTATTGTGAATTTGTGGAAGCAATTAGAAATGATCAAGGCGCTTGTTTTCTTATGAGCACAACCAGTTCCAAATACAACTTACCCGTGAGCAGAGAGAGTATTCGTTAACCCCTTTGAGCTTAAACAGTTGAATCTCAGCTTGAAATAAAGCAAGATGTCAAAAATCTTTTTTCTTGAAACCCGGAAAATTTTGATAATAGTTCTTTTGCCGTAAAAAGTCAAGAGCATTCACTTAGGGTGAGTAAGAAATAAGTTGGGGAGAACGAAAAAGAGAATCGATAAGTGCCACAACTCTTGAAAAACCGAGCAAGCATTGAAAATAAAATATATATATATATATATATATATATATATATATATATATATATATAAATATAGAAAAGAGAAACATATGTTTTGTAAATATGATGTGAAAGAAAAGAAAAAATAGAAAAAATGAAAATGAATGCTTGCTTGGAAGAAAAATAGTGAAAAACAAAAATTGAGTTGTGAAATAAGAGTTGTGAAGGTTTCAAATGAGAAACAAATGGAACGAAGTTGAGATGTGTGAATAATGTACAGTGAATGTCTCTTTTGCATTGGCAATTTCGTTTTCAATGGCCTTAGAAATGACCCTTGTTTGTAAACCTAACCAAGCTACAACCGGAAAAGTCCTTAGTGATCTTCTCGCTTCCGCATTTCCATTTATAATTGTTAGACATTGTATGAATTGAATTGATTTCTTCATTGTTTGTTGGAGAGAGAGATTGTCCCCGCGGTTGCAAACGCGTAATTTCTTCAATCCTTATTCGAAGAGGAGAGATAGGGTGATTCATTCAAGATAATATTGTTGTGGATAAATACATATTTCGCATTGCTATTAAGTTTTAGTTCTTGTGCATTATGTTATTCTAGCCATTGGGAACTTATGCCTGGTTGATTTTCTTGTGTTTGAGTCGTTTCATCCGACTTCGGAGAAACCTTTTTCTTAAAGCAAATCCTCTTGTCCTTCAAGAGGCATACTTTGCTTGAGGACAAGCAAGAATCTAGTTGGGGAGAGTTGTTAGATGCCCAAAAGTGATTATTTGAGCTATCAAATATGGGCATCTTTCACTCCTTTTTGTTGCTAAAGCGTTCGAAACCGCCTTTGTTTTAGATGAATCGCAATACAATGTTAAACGATCTTGGTACCTTTGATTTGTGCGTTATTGTGCAGTAATTAGGCATGAAATAATAGAAAATGAAGGCACAAGAAAATGGCAAGGGACCAAGAAAAAGAATGCATTCATCAGCTTGCTCGCCAGGCGAGTGCTGTGGCGAAGTTCTCGCTAGGCGAGCACCCAGCAAGCTTCCAGCGAACATCTCCAGTATTTTACATTAGCAAACATCAACAAACTCGCTAGGCGAGCAGCCAACGAAGGTGGTAGCGAACACGCCCAGACTTGGTCAAAAGCGCAGCCAGCACTCACTCGCTAGGCGAGCCATTAGCGAGCTCCCAGCGAGCAATTCTAGTAGCAAAACCTCCTAAGCTCGCTGGAGCGAAGGTTGAAGCGTGGGCTTCGCCTAAGCGAAGGTTTTGTTCGCCTAGCGAACATGCAAATCTGGCAAAGGATATTTCTCTGGGCGCAGGTGCCTCTGGTGCCTATTTTAGGGGCTCGCTAAGCGAACCATTATGCTCGCCTAGCGAGCATGACAACTCAGTAGCAACACTATAAGTAGCAGGGGCTACTTTTTGGAGCCATACTTTACACTTCCATACTTTGTACTTTTTTTAGATATTTTCAGCATTTGCTCTAGAGATATTTTGTAACCTAGAAACCCATTTTTCTTCATCTCTTAACATTATTCTACAAGAAGAAGGTGGATTCCCATCCAATCTCGATTCTTCGACTTGGATGTTGATCAACCTTCAACCGAGACTTATTGTGCAAGCCACCATGAAAATGAGTGGCTAAGTTCTTCATTTTGTCAAGGTTAGATGTAGATGATCATTAGCTTTGTGTGTAAATGGGATGATCTTCATTTGTAAACTCTTTAATGATGAATATATGGTGAAAACTTTGTTTTATTGAAAACTCTTTGTGTTGGTTTATGATCGAGAGATGTTTACCAACTCTTTACCTAGGTTTTCATCCAATCTTGTTTGTTAGCTAGAGATAGTAATGAATGATTTTGTTCACCATAAGGTTGAACCAAAATGTTGTCATTTTGATAGATTGTGCTAGAGATAAACAATGGATCAAAATGGGAAAACCCACAATGTGTGTTAGAGATAAACACATTGGAAGGACTTTGTGAAATAGTTTGTCATCTAAAGGAGTTTATAAGTTTTGTTGATCGAACATATACATGCAAAGTGATCGTCGAATCCTAACTTTGACAATATTTCTCAAATAGAAAAACCAAAACTTTTACCGCATTTTATTACACTTTTATGCAAGATACTGTGACTAAAACCAAAACCCCCTTGTTACTACGAGTTAAGAATTGAAACAACTGTCGAACGGCGGAGATATCTCACAATCCCTGTGGAGACGATAACAAAAACCCGACACTTAAAACTACACTCAACAGTCTGCAAGATGAATTTTTCGTTGGATAGATGCGAGAACCTCACTTAGAGTAGATTCTTTAGATGGAGTTAATGCCCGGCAAGTAAGTTGCCGCAGGTAGCAAACAGTCTAATGGATTCGTGACTCTAGGAACTTTTTTAAAAACCTTAAATCATACCTGGTGAGAACCTTGTTCTATATAAAGCAATCAGACTTATCCATGCCTTAAGCCTATTGAACCTATACAAAAAAAATGCATCACATTCATACATTGCATCAACATCATAAAAAGCAAGCTCTTAGTTGTCTCTTATTTGTTTCAGGAATTGAGAACTTGAAAATGACAACTTCAAGGAGACACACTTTCACGCTTAAGTACAAGGAACCTAAGTTGGATAGTCTGAAGGATTTGATTTCTGATTTGACTCTCAGCAGACGTGATGAGTTCGGAAAAAACTATAGGAAAATTTCGAGCCTTCTAACTAAGAAAGTTGACTATGGAATTATCGGCTCTTTGGCACAATATTATGATCCACCTCTACGCTATTTCACATTCGCTGACTTCCAGCTAGCTCCTACTCTAGAAGAAGTGGAGAGAATCGTGGGTCTCACATTGAAAGATTTTAATCCATTTCCAAAGCTCGAAGAAGATATGGGCCCAAAGAAGATAGCTTCAGCCCTAAGTATCAATGTCCCGACTGTTCGAGACAATTGGGTTGAAAAAGGGGGTTGCAAAGGTTTTGTCGCGATGTTCTTGGAAGATTTAGCTCTAAAGTTCAAAAAAAGTGGAAATTGGAATGCATTCTATGCTGTGTTGGCTTTATTGATCCATGGGATTGTGCTCTTCCCAAATGTTGAAAAATTTATGGATCAAGTAGCCATAGAAGTCTTTCTCTCTGGCAACCCAGTACCATTTCTCTTAGCTGACATTTACCATGCCCTTCACGCTCGACATGAAAAGAGGGGTGGAACTTTGTTGTGTTGTGCTCCTTTGCTTTACACTTGGTTCATGCAACACATGCCCGAAGAAGGTCCTTTTGTGGCAAAAGAACTTAAGTCTCCTAAAAAATTAGCTTCTCTCACCACAAGTTCCATCAGATGGTATATCCGAGAGTGGGAAACCCCAGACATTATAGTCAGCTGTGGGGAATTTCCTAATGTACCGTTGTTGGGTACCAAGGGTTGCATCAATTATAACCCTATGCTATCTCGAATGCAACACGGTTACTCCATGGATGGTCCTCCTGACGCAAAGGACTTACAACCATTTGTGCTCTCTGACATCCAAGCAAGCAATCCTGATGTAAGAGCAGTACGAAAGGCTTGGTTAAAGGTTGTAAGGAAGGGTAAAGAGTTTGGAAAAAGAAACATTCTCGCCAAAGAACCTTACATTCAATGGGTGAAAGAAAGAGTTGAGGAAATCCATTTGCCATTTATCTTAAAGGCTTCAGCTTTTCCTAAAGCTCCTGAGCCCAAGCCCATACTCCCTGAGGACATGGAGAAACTCGCTACTAAGGTTAAGGAGCTCGAATTGGAGAATACTGAATTACGAATTCAGATGAACCGAGTTATCTTGGAAAATCAGAATTTGAAAGAGAAACGTAAGGGAAAGGCCCAAGAACTTGAGGATAGTAACAAGAGAGCCAGGCTATTGGAAGACCAGAAAGATAATCTTGATCATAACCTATTAGGTTCCACATGAGTGATCCGAACCAGGACGGAAGAGCTCAAGAAAGCTGAGTATAGGATCTGTGAGTTAGGGAGAATGTTGGATAAATCTCTTATGGATAAAAAAGAAATTAAGCTCGACTTTGAGGCACAGATCCGTGACTTGAGGGACGCTCTGAAGAAATGCGAGGAAAAGTTATCTCACGAGATACTCCAAAAGGAAGAAGCTGAAAGAAACTGTCACCATCTCAGGTACCAGTTGGAAGAAGCTACTAGGAGGTTTGCAGTTTTGGAGAGCCAAGAAGGTGATGCAGCCTACTTACTCCTAAAGAATGATTGTGTGTACTGGAAAAGGTTGTATATAGAGGCTAGAGCAACCTTAGATGAAGATCAAAAGGTCATCCAGAAACTCCAAGAGCTCTATGTTGAATGGAAAGGCAAGTTCCGCAACTTAGCTACGTTTGTTAACCTCAATATGTTGGAACTCCCAGAAAAACTCCAGGAAGCGGATTGGTGTATGTGTCCAGAAAACACGCCTCCTCAAGTTTTCAATTTCGTCAAGTTTATCAAGAAAATGATGAATGAGTTCACCACAGATCTGGCTACGATCATAAGAGCTGAGACATAACTTAAGTTTACTTGTACTTGAATTTGAATTGTTGGTGTTTAAATCTTTTTGTATTCGAATCATGTGTACTTGAAGTTAAATCCTGTTGTATTCGAATTTTATTTTTATTAATGGAAGTTGTCATTTTGGGTCTCAATTATTACATATTATTCTTATATTCTAACATTGCTGAAATAAATAATAAAGATAACTAAGAGCTTTGCATAAAATGCACCCATAACATGCACTCACGTCATTCTTCAAACAAAAAACTCATTTTTGTGTCTTCTTCAGTTCCATACTAAGTCCTCAACATCACTACAACACCAGAGCCAACGCTCATCAAAGAATGGCAGATCAAGAGCATGAATTGGAGCGAGTAAGCTCAGAACTCGAAGACCTACGAGGAAATATGGGTCAAGTCATGGAGATACTACAGGTCATCAGGGCAAAGTTGGACACCCAAACAACAGTCGTTTCAGAAATCGTCGGTCCATCGATTGAACCCCAACCTGCAAGGACAGTACCAACAACCTGGCTAGCCTATGGTTTACCTCCCGGTTTCACACCTCCAGTTGAAGGCGCCCCTGGTTTTGCACAATCAACTCAGCAAATGGCTCCTCTACCAACCATCAATGAAAATCATCCAGTGGTCCACACGTTCGCACCACCTCTCGTTCGTGCACATGTGCAACCTTACTTTGAGGATCAACAACATGCTCCGGACTTTTCAGATGAAGATGAGGAAAGGCAGGAAGACATAAGAGGGATGAAGGAGAATTTCCAGATTCTTGAGAAAAGGTTAAGGGCTATGGAAGGTGACCAAGTTTTTGGTGCTACTGCTAAGGAGATGTGCTTAGTGTCAGGTCTTGTGATTCCTGCGAAGTTCAAGACCCCAGATTTCGATAGGTATGAGGGCCACTCGTGTCCTAAAAGTTACCTTATTATGTACTATCGAAAAATGGTTGCGCACGTGGAGGATGATAAACTTATGATACCTTGCTTCCAAGACAGCTTGAGGGGTGTTCCCTCTAAGTGGTACTTAAGCCTTGATCAAAGTAGGATTCGTTGTTTCCAGGACTTATCTGATGCTTTCATCCAACATTATAAGTATAACATGGATATGGCCCCAGATAGGAGGCAGTTGCTCAGCATGTCCCAGAAAAATAATGAGTCCTTTAAGGAATATGCACAACGATGGAGGGAAGTGGCCTCACAAGTCGAACCACCCCTTGCTGAGAAGGAGTTAGCAGATTGGTTCATGGATACAGTCAAACCTATGTTCTATGAAAGAATGGTGAGTAGTGTATCTGCAAGCTTCTCTGACCTGGTCGCCGTGGGCATAAAGGTCGAGCTTGGATTGAAGAATGGAAAGATGATGACTACCTCTGAAACATCTGGTAGTAATGCCAAAAAGTTTCCTGGAGGATTTCAAAGAAAGAAGGAGGGTGATACAAATGCAGTATCAACCAATCAAAGGAGGAGTCTTTCATGGAAGAAGCAACACCAATTTGCTCAACAACAACCAACTTATCCAGTACAATATGTTCAACAACCATGTGTGGCAGCTGTCACACCAAATTTCAACCAATCACAAGCTTCTGTTTATCAACCTATTCAACAAGCACCAGTATACCAGCAAACACCCGCGCCACCTACTTATCAACAGCCAAGGGCACAGGCTCCTCGTCCATAAAATCCTCCAAATCAAAATAGGGTACAAAGAGGTAGACTTCTGTTTGCTTCAATCCCTATGACATACACTGAATTGTACCCATCATTACTACAAAGAGGGTTGGTGAATCCCAAACCTTTGGGTCCTCCACCAAATCCTTTACCTCCATGGTACAATCCAGATGCCCATTGTCCTTTCCATGGGGGTGCCCCTGGACATGATTTAGAAGGATGTTATGCTTTAAAGCATATTGTGCGAGACCTGGTTGAGAAGAAGATTCTTTCATTTCGAGACGTCGGACCCAATGTCAAAAGTAACCCTTTGCCAGCGCATGGTGATGTTAATGTCGTCGAGGATGCTTCTGATGTATGTATAATCAAAAACGTGGAAGATGTTAAAACTCCGTTGCTAGCGCTTCATGCAAGATTGGTAGGGGCTAGATTGATTGATACATGTCACGAAAACTGTAAGGAATGTGTCGTTCATCCAAGAGGATGTAAAGTGGTACGAAATGACATTCAGAACTTGATGGATCAAAGTGTTTTACAAATTTGTGGTCCAACAACAAACGAGGAAGTTTCAGTCATTGAACCCGTTTTTAATATACCAGAACCATTTGAGGTAACTTATCACAGAAGAGATGTTGTTCATCCATCACCCGTGGTAGTTTGCATGCCTACCCCATTTCCTTTTGAAAGCACCAAGGCGGTACCCTGGAAGTACGACATAACAGTGGTAGATGGAGTGGGTGATGGAAAACCCAAAGCTGCTGAAAGTAAGGAAAGTTTGGAGAATGTTGACACCGACATCACTAACATCGCAGGGACAAGCAGGATGACCCGCAGTGGTCGGATTTATACTCCCAATATTAATGTGAACCCTCAAGAGCCAACAAGGGAAGCTGCAAATGTAAATCCTACCCCAGAGCATGGAGGGGCACAGCCGGCTACGCAAACAGATGAAGCAAGTGAGTTCCTAAGGATAATAAAGAAATCTGACTACAAGATAGTTGATCAGTTACATCAAACACCATCAAAAATATCTATCTTGTCTTTGCTTCTGAATTCCAAAGCTCATAGGGAGGCTCTACTGAAAGTGCTTGCTCAGGCTCATGTTACCCAAGATATAACGGTTGGCCAATTCGATGGGGTGGTCGCCAATATCACAACCTGCAACACTCTAAGTTTCAGCAATGAAGAGCTACCCGAAGAGGGGAAGAATCACAACCGCGCTTTGCATGTATCCATAAAATGCCAAGAAGATGCTCTGGCCAGAGTTTTAGTTGACACTGGATCATCCCTCAATGTTCTACCAAAGAGGCCACTTGCTAAATTGTCTTACCAAGGTTCAAAATTGAAACCTAGTGCACTTGTGGTGAAAGCATTTGATGGTTCTCGAAGGACAGTAGTTGGGGAGGTAGAGCTACCAATACAGATCGGACCGCATGTATTCCCCATTAATTTCCAAGTCATGGACATAAATCCAGCTTATAGCTGCCTTTTGGGACACCCGTGGATACATGCTGCTGGGGCAGTAACTTCTACTCTGCATCAAAAGATGAAGTTTGTTGTCAATAACAAGCTTGTCATTGTCTCGGGTGAAGAAGATTTTATCATCAGTCAACTCTCCTCTTTCCGTTATATTGAGGCTGATGAGGATGCCTTAGAGACCTCTTTCCAAGCACTCTAAATATCCAATGCCACACTTGAAGAGGTTAAGGATCCTATTGAGAAAACCAGTTTGTCATTTGCTTCTTTGAAAAGTGCAGAATCAGCAGTTGAAAGTGGAGGCCCTGCAAGTTGGGGGCAAGTCATCAACGTCAGTGAGAAAAATGATCGTTTTGGTTTGGGGTACAAGCCTTCTGCTAATGAAGGAGCCCTGGTCCCTGCAAAGGATCGTGTGCAGAGCATACAAGAAGTATTCTTGAGCACAGGATTTATCCACGGAGATCAGGTTGGTGCAGTTGAAGATGACACTGAAGATGGAGAAACATCAAACCTGATATACCGGTGTGAAGCAGCCCTAACAAATTAGGAAGCAGTTGAGATCCCAGAAGTTTTTCCTGTGTCAAAGTAATTGTGTTTTCCTCTATTTTTTTGAAAATCCTTACCTCTGCACAAGGCTAATGGATCATTTGTAGGGCCCCTTTTAAATTTCAAAAATCATTATGACAAATAAAGAGCATTTTGTTCAAATTCTTGTCGTTCATTTATTTGTTTTTCTTTCCTTAAAATGGCAATCCTTTCAAAAACTACAAAAATATTTTTATTTCTTTTGCTTTTTATTTCCATTTTTCTAAAAAAAAACCATCATTAAAAAACATGCAGAATAATCAATAAACCAGTTGAATTCGATGACCCCACTACTTCCTATAATTTTGAACTCCCCATCTACCAAGCGGAAGAGGAGAGTGAGGAAGATTGTGATTTCCCTGAAGAACTGGAAAGGATGCTCGAGCACGAGTCAAAGGCCCTTCAGCCACATCAAGAACCAGTGGAAACAATCAACCTTGGCACCGAGGAAGACAAGAAAGAGGTTAAAGTTGGGACTACACTTGGGGAAAGCATCAAAGAAAGATTGATCAAGTTGCTACAAGATTATGTAGACGTATTTGCTTGGTCGTATCAGGATATGCCAGGTTTAGATACTGACATTGTTTTCTACAAGCTACCACTACAGCCAGATTGTCCGCCAGTGAAGCAGAAGCTCCGAAGAGCAAGACCCGACATGGCTCTGAAGATTTGTGACGAGGTGAAACGTCAATTTGATGCCGATTTTCTAGTAGTTGCAAAGTACCCTCAATGGGTAGCTAATATAGTGCTTGTACCAAAAAAGGATGGAAAGGTCAGGATGTGTGTTGATTACAGGGATCTAAACAAAGCTAGTCCCAAGGACGATTTCCCTCTGCCACATATTGACACTCTGGTAGACAACACTGCTAGGTTCGCGGTCTTCTCCTTTATGGACGGGTTCTCGGGTTATAATCAAATTAAGATGGATCCAGAAGACATGGAAAAGACCACATTCATCACCCCTTGGGGAACATTTTGCTACAAGGTAATGCCATTCGGTCTCAAAAATGTTGGGGCAACTTACCAAAGAGCAATGGTCACTATTTTCCATGACATGATGCACAAGGAAATTGAGGTTTATGTGGATGATATGATTGCAAAATCCCAAAGTGAAGAGGATGATATAGACCACTTGCAAAAGCTATTTGAGCGTCTTCGGAAGTTTCGACTACGGCTGAATCCTGCTAAATGCACCTTCGGTGTCCGATCTGGGAAGTTGCTTGGCTTCATTGTCAGTCAACGAGGAATTGAGGTTGATCCAGAAAAGGTTAGGGCAATACAAGAAATGCCTGCTCCACGTACAGAGAAAGAAGTTAGAGGATTCCTGGGACGTTTGAACTACATCTCTAGGTTTATATCTCATATGACTGCTACGTGTGAACCTATATTCAAGTTGCTCAGAAAAGATCAAGCGGTTGAATGGAATTCTGACTGTCAAATGGCTTTTGAGAAGATCGGACAATACCTGCAAGAGCCCCCTATTCTAATTCCACCTGTTAAGGGGAAACCACTCTTTATGTACTTAATTGTGCTTGAAAAGTCAATGGGATGTGTGCTGGGACAACATGACGAAACCGGCCGAAAGGAGCATGCCATCTACTATCTAAGTAAGAGATTTACCGATTGTGAAACCCGATATTCACTCTTGGAGAAAACTTGTTGTGCTTTAGCATGGGCCGCTCGTCGTTTAAGACAATACATGATTTGCCACACTACTTTGTTGATCTCAAAAATGGATCCAATAAAGTACATCTTTGAAAAGCCTGCTTTAACTGGAAGACTCGCCCGTTGGCAGATGTTACTATCTGAGTATGACATCCAATATGTATCTCAGAAAGCCATCAAAGGAAGCGTGTTGTCTGATTACCTGGCAAACCAACCCGTTGAAGACTACCAGCCGTTGAAGTTTGACTTCCCTGATGAAGACAATATGGTAGTAAAGGATTGTGAAATCCCAGGACTTGATGAAGGACCTGAACCCGGATCTCGGTGGAAGCTCATGTTCGATGGTTCCTCCAATTACATGGGGCATGGCGTATGAGTTGTTCTATTAAATCTGAATGGTGGATACACTCCTTTCACAGCAAGGTTGTGTTTTGATTGCACGGACAATATAGCAGAATATGAGGTGTGCATCCTAGGCATTGAAGCGACAATTGATCTCCGAATCAAAATCCTCGAAGTATGTGGAGACTCAGCCCTGGTGATATACCAAGTCAAGGGCGAATGGGAAACCCGTGATACCAAGTTGATCCCATATCGTGCCTATGTCATGGAACTAATAAAATACTTTGATGAAATCACTTTCCGTCATATCCCGAGAACTAAGAATCAAATTGCTGATGCTTTGGCTATGTTGGCTTCAATGTACCAAGTTAGATTCCATAATGAAGCACCTCTCATTCAGATTGAGCGGAAAGTTGAGCCTGCCTACTGTCAGTCAGTTGAAGAGGAAGTCGATGGTAAGCCCTGGTTTCACGACATCTAATGCTTTTTGCAAAATCAAGAATATCCAACAGCCCTCGACAAGAAAACATTGAGGAAATTAGCATCCAAATTCTTCTTAAGCAATGGTGTGTTATACAAGAAGAATCACGACATGATTCTGCTCAGATGCGTGGATGGACGGGAAGCGGACCTGTTGATCAAGGAGATTCATGAAGGATCCTTTGGAACTCATGCCAATGGGCATGCCATGGCCAAGAAGATTTTGAGAGCTGGTTATTACTGGTTGACCATGGAATCCGACTGCTTCAATTATGCTAGAAAGTGTCATAAATGCCAAATCTATGTCGACAAGGTACACGTGCCCCCGACCCTACTAAACGTTTTGACGTCACCTTGGCCTTTCTCAATGTGGGGCGTCGACATGATTGGCGCCATCGAGCCTAAAGCTTCCAATTGTCACCGCTTCATCCTGGTCGCCATTGATTACTTTACCAAATGGGTAGAAGCCGTCTCTTATGCTAATGTGACAAAACAAGTGGTTGCACGGTTTCTCAAGAAAGAGATCATTTGCCGTTATGGAATTCCAAGCCGGATCATCACAGATAATGGGACGAATCTGAACAATAAGACCATGAAAGAATTATGCGAGAGCTTCAAGATTGAGCACCATAACTCTTCACCCTATCGTCCAAAGATGAATGGCGCTGTTGAAGCCGCTAATAAAAACATCAAGAAGATCCTGCAGAAAATGGTAAAAACCTATAAGGATTGGCACGAAATGCTACCCTTTGCACTGCATGGATACCGGACTTTCGTCCGCACTTCAACAGGGGCAACCCCATTCTCTTTGGTGTATGGGATGGAAGCAAATATCCCAATTGAAGTGGAGATACCTTCAATGAGAATCTTGATGGAGACCAAGCTAGAAGAGGCTGAGTGGATTCAAAATAGATTTGATCAGTTAAACCTCATAGATGAGAAGCGAAGGACTTCTTTGTGCCATGGACAGTTATACCAAAAATGGCTCAAAAGGGCTTTTGACAAGAAAGTACGTGTTCGGGAATTCAGAGAAGGAGACCTCGTGCTTAAGAAGATCTTGCCAATACACAAGGACTCACGTGGGAAGTGGACTCCCAATTATGAAGGCCCATATGTTGTGAAGAAAGCTTTCTCCGGAGGTGCTTTGATTCTCACAACTATGGATGATGAAGAGCTCTTACACCCCGTGAACTCTGATGCAGTTAAAAAATATTATGCCTAATAAAAACCCGCTAAATCGAAAACCTGAAAGGACGATTTAGGCAACAAAAAAGAAGGGTATCCCGGTGGGCTGAAAACCCAAAAGGGCAGTCCAGGCAAAAGTTAGGGATGAATAAAAATGGTAGCTCGCTAAGTTGAAAACCTGAAAAGGCGACTTAGGCAAAAAGGAGCGTCCCGGTGGATTGAAAACCCGAAAGGGCGATCCAGGCAAAAGTTAGGGGCACAAGGCATAAACTGCATCAGTTGTTACTGATTAACACCGAAGAATTTGAGGCGGAAGATCAATCCAGTTACTCCCCTTAGAAGCAAGGTTTTGGGGAATCATATCTAGTAGGGATGTTAGTGGTCACTGAATTCAACGTAAACCTTTCCTTATTGCCATTTTCCAAATTGTAATATTCTATGGAGCTACGCCATTTGTGTGCTACCATTCTTGAATAAAATATAAGTTTTCCCAATCATTGTTAGTTGTGTTCATCTACGCTTTTCTTTGTTATGCAAAATGTCATTTATTTATTAATAATGAAATTTTGAAACTTGAAAAAGAATTTGAAATTTAGTGAAAAAACAAAATTACTTTGATATATGTGAAAGGAAAATCATTTGTTTCCCCGAAAGCCTCAAGGTTGCATAAATATTCCTGGATCACCAACAAAAGTCCCCATGGAGTATAACTTATTAATCCTCTAGAAGGATGGACCTTTGGTTATTTATAACTGTCAATCATGATAGTTTCTCCTCTGGATGCGCCTGTTAATTGTACGGGTTTGAGTTATCGGTGTTGAGGAATCAGAATCTCTGTAATCAGTCCCTACAAACTCCCAGTCTGCCAAGTGTCAGCATTCTCATAATCATGATCATTCATATATCATGCATAAAAGGAAATTCAAATCATGCATAGCCGAGATGTACCTCGTGCTCATTTTGCATTGACCCCGGGTCTTGTCGTTGATCCTATACCCTTTGACCTCTAATTCCAGTGTGTATTTGGTGTCCTTAAACCAACATTCGGTTTTCGCAGTCATTTTCAAGTCCAATTGTTTTTGGCGAAATCCGTTAAAAAGTTGGTTATAATCCATCACTTTTGGTCAAGAGTCTAATTGTTGTTGAACTTTATTCCATTGTCAGGTCATATATGAACCTGTTGTTCAGTGCTATTCAAGTCATATATGAACCTGTTGTTCAGTGCTATTCAGGTCATATATGAACCTGTTGTTGAACCTTATTCCATTGTCAGGTCATATATGAACATGTTGTTCAATACTATTCAGGTCATATATGAACCTGTTGTTGAACTTTATTCCATCATCAGGTCATATGTGAAACTGTTGTTCAATACCATTCAAGGTCATATATGAACCTGTTGTTGAACTTTATTCCATTATCAGGTCATATATGAACCTGTTGTTCAATACTATTCAGGTCATATATGAACCTGTTGTTCAAGCCATTCAGGTCATATATGAACCTGTTATTGAACTTTATTCCATTATCAGGTCATATATGAACCTGTTGTTCAGTACTATTCAGGTCATATGTGAACCTGTTGTTGAACTTTATTCCATTATCATGTCATATATGAACCTGTTGTTCAGTACTATTCAGGTCATATGTGAACCTGTTGCTGAACTTTATTCCATTATCAGGTCATATATGAACCTGTTGTTCAATACTATTCAGGTCATATATGAACCTGTTATTGAACTTTATTCCATTGTCAGGTCATATATGAACTTGTTGTTCAATACTATTCAGGTCATATATGAACCTGTTGTTGAACTTTATTCCATTATCAGGTCATATATGAACATGTTGTTCAGTGCTATTCAGGTCATATATGAACCTATTGTTGAACTTTATTCTATTCAGGTCATATATGAACCTGTTGTTCAATACTATTCAGGTCATATATGAACTTGTTGTTGAACTTTATTCCATTATCAGGTCATATATGAACCTGTTGTTCAATACCATTTAAGGTCATATATGAACCTGTTGTTGAACTTTATTCCATTATCAGGTCATATATGAACCTGTTGTTCAATACTATTCGGGTCATATATGAACCTGTTGTTGAGCTTTATTCAGGTCATATATGAACCTGTTGTTGAACTTTATTGCATTGTCAGGTCATATATGAACCTGTTGTTGAGCTTTATTCCAGTGTCAGGTCATATATGAACCTGTTCTGAAGAGTCTTTCTCTATGATTGTTTCAGTGTTGTCAGGTCATATATGAACCTGTTGTTGAGCTTTCATTTCAGTATTACCAAGTCAGATATGAACCTGCTGATGCCCTCTTCTTGAATTTTTCTGAGTTTGTTAGGTCATATCTGAACCTGCTGTCAGAACTTCTTGATATTCCCCAACATTGTCAGGTCATATATGAACCTGTTGTGTTTTATTCCAGCATTGTCAGGTCGTATATGAACCTGTTGTTGTGTTTTATCCCAGCATTGTCAGGTCATATATGAACCTGTTGTTGTGTTTTATTCCAGTATTGCCAGGTCATATATGAACCTGTTGTAGCATTTTTTCTTTTCCTTATTCGGGTTTAGTAAGTCATATGTGAACTTACTACCGAAATCTCTTGTATTCTAAAGTATCATTTATCAAATTTCACTTTGAGTACTCCCTAGTGTGTGTCTGATTCTCCAGCAGGATTGTTTTCCCCAGCGAGTTGTTTTTCTTACCATCTGTCTGTATCCCTGTGGACCATCAGCATTCCCCACAAATTTGGTCTACCTAGTAGCATCTCCTGTTAAGGGTTCACCATATCCCTAGCAGATAAAAATTTCAAAAAAAAAAAGAAAAAATCTCGCATCAACACATATCATGTCATATCATATCATATCATATCATATCATATCATATCATATCATATCATATCATATCATATCATATCATATCATATCATGTCATATCATATCATATCATATCATATCATATCATATCATATCATATCATATCATATCATATCATATCATATCATATCATATCATATCATATCATGTCATGTCATATCATATCATATCATATCATATCATGTCATAAGGATACAGGATCAAAATCCGGGTCTTCTTAGTATTTAACCATCTCCCACTATGATCATATGAAGAGTGTCCTGCTTCATATTCTCTAGTTGAAGACGCTTAAATAGGGGCAACTGTCATACCCCGATTTTGATCCTTCATTTTTTTCATTTTTTCATTTTTATTTGGCATGTGGCCTAAAGTTCATTTGCATACATTCATGACCAAAGGCAACCGTCCATTCCCAAATCCATATTTTTTGATAAGCATTGGTCATTATCTAGGCTTTTTAATCATGGTGCTTTTGATTATAAAATGGATTCTAAACTGCCACTAGATTGATCTTGAGAATTATACCTTTCACTTGAGGTATGGGCATCTGACTCCTTGGCTTCACCATCTTCCAGATGGAAGGAAATGTTGTCCAAATGCACAGCTGCAACCTTAGCTGGAGACTTTCTAACAGTTTTCCTTTTAGCAGGTGAGATATCTGGGACATCGTCTTCGACATCATCTTCAGAATCAGAGCTTTCTCTGATTTTCCTCTTATGAACCTCTACTTTACTCCATGATTTAGAAGGACCTACAGCAGCAACCTTCCTACTAGTTCTAGCTGTCAACATCTCAGCCACAGTCTTGCCTTTCCTGGTTTTCATTTTCTTTGCAACACTTGGTTTCAAGTGATGAACCAAAGTGTCATCCTCTTTCTCTGAACTCTCTTCCTCCAGATTAACAACATTCTCAGCAGTGTCATGCTTCTTTCTTGGCCATTCTTTGACTTGACCAACATTGATTGTCCTACAGACTTCATTGTCTGTGGCTTCTAACTCAACAACTCCTTCTGTTCCTCTCCCTAGGAACTTATTCATTATAGTTGGGGAGAACCTTACACACCTTCTTCTCACAAAGACCTTGCAGAATTCTTTGTTATTCTTGTCAGAAATATCCTCTGGGATATTCACCACAAACTCTTCCACTAAACCTTCAAAACATTGGGGCAATGCACTAACTGTTTTCATCAAACCAGCAAACTTGATTAATTCCATAACCTCCTTCACTTCTACAGCCTCCTTCCCTAGCTCCCTTTCTACAACAACTCTCCTCTGTATAAAAAATTTCCACTTTAATTGCTATAAATTCTCATGATACAAATCCCCAATTTCCCTCTTAAACATTCAAACTGATTAGCATCCAAAGTTTTTCTAAATATGTCAGCTAATTGCTTCAGTAGTAACATGCTCAAGTGCTATGATTTTATCTTCCATAAGTTCTCTAATAAAGTGATGACTAATATCAATGTGCTTTGTCCTGCTGTGCTGAACAAGATTTTTGGAAATAGTTGTAGCACTCAGGTTGTCACAGTACACTGTCCTGACATCTTGTGTGACATTGTGTTCAGTCACCATTAGTTTCAACCATCCCTGTTGAGAACAGCTACTTCCAGCTACTATGTATTCAACTTGATATATAGCACAAACACCATTTTCATCTTTGAATACTTTCGAATTTGTAGGAGCAGGATTCCTTGCACTCTTCATGCCAATCTTCTTAACATTGTTCTTGGCACATTTGCTTTGAAATAGAAAAACAAACTCTTCTATCTGCTTGACTTGTAGCCCAAGTCCAACAAAGCTCTTCCCAACTTCAGACTGCATTTGACGAGCAACATGTTCTACCATATGATCTGACCTCCTACCAAACCCAATATTATCCACATCTGTTTGAGCCACCATGAGCTTTTCTCCTTGAGGTTTCAGACAATAATCTTTGAAGATTTCAAACATATCATATTTGTTTTTGGTCCAGATGTATCTGGAGAAATCATCCACCACTGCAAACTTCTTTCCACCAAGGCTTTCCACCTGCATGGGTCCCATCAACTTCATATGGAGGAGTTTCAACCCTTTGGAAGTGATGTTAAGTCTGAGTTTCTGGTGTGACATCCTTGTCTGACATTTCCCACAGGCTTTCAATTTGGGAGTTTCTCTAGCAGATATAATCATCTTCGTCCCTTTCTCCTTGATTGGAGTACATTTTGAGGAGTAACTAATTTGAGAGTTCCACATGTAACATTTGTCTTTGGTTCTGACTCCTTCCATGATTACTTCACTTTCTTTGTTGGTAATCAGACATTCAGTTTTAGTGAAGTTAACATTTAGACCTTGGTCACATAGTTGACTGATGCTTATTAGATTTGCAGTCAAGCCCTTAACTAGTAGGACCTTGTCAAGTTTAGGCACTCCAGGGCAATCAAGCTTGCCTATCCCCTTGATTTCACCCTTTGCTCCATCACCAAAGGTTACACAGCTTATGGCATGAGGATGAAGTCCAGTTATCAGGTCTTTGTTTCCAGTCATGTGTCTGGAACATCCACTATCAAAATACCACTCTTCTTTGGCTGAGACTCTAAGGGGAATGTGAGCTATTAGACTTGTAACATTAGTCTTAGGAACCCATTGCTTCTTGTTGACAGGCCTGTGTTGTTTGGGTCTGGGTCGATAGTGAGTCTGATGATGAACAGGGCTAGGATAACCATACAGCTTATAGCAGAAGGGCTTCAGGTGACCAAATTTCCCACAGTAATGGCATCTCCATCTTTGGTGTTTCCCTTTCTGTTGTCTTCTCTTCTGATGTTGTGACATATGATGTGACATCACAGGTTTGCTTTTACTATGGCTGCACTTAGGTTTGGCTTTAGGTTTGCAACCAGTGTAACTACACTCAGGCTTAGATCCATTATACCCAATGCCAGATTTGTCTCCTGTTATTTGTCCAGTTTGGAGAAGCTTGTCTAAAGCGTCAGATCCATTGTTTAACATTCTTACATACTTGGTCATCTCTTCTAGTTTAGAATTCAAGAACATAGCTTCAGTTTTTAACTTGGAGATGGTTTCCACATGGTTTGCCTTCTCATTCTCCAGTTGTACTATCTTCTGGCTTTCAACTTGTTGACTTTCATCTAGCTTGGCATTTAGAACCACTACTTCTGTTTTTAATTTGGAGATGGTTTCCAAGTGTTCCACCTTTTCATTCTCAAGTTGAGTTATTTCCTTCTTCTGGCTTTCAACCTGTTTACACAACTCTACACTTTTGTGACACAGCTTTCTGTAGGTAGTGGCCAACTCTTCAAAGGTTACTTCATCATCACTTGATTCTTCACCAGAACCCCATCTTCCAATCAAGGCAGTTACAAGATTTACAGACTCTTCTGTTTCACTTTCATCTGACCAAGTGGCAGCAAGACTCCTCTTCTGTTTCTTGAGATAGGTCCCACATTCAATTCTAATGTGTCCATACCCATCACATTCATGGCACTTAACTCCTTTTTCTTCTTTGGGCTTTTCATCTGACCTTGTTCTTCTTCCAATATTGTTGGATTTACTGATGTCAGATGTGATGTTCTTGACATTAGCCTTAGATCTTACATCCATCTTTTTCACAAGCTTGTTGAACTGTCTTCCCAGCATTGCTACATCATCTGCCAGATCTTCATAAATATCTGGACCACCTTCCTCCTCTTCCTCCTCAGTGTTTGACTTGAATGCTATGCTTTTGGCTTTCTTTTCAGATCCATCACACATTCCCATCTCAAATGTTTGAAGGGATCCAATTAGCTCATCAACTCTTGTCATACCCCGATTTTGGTCCTGAATTTTTTTCATTTTTTCATTTTTATTTGGCATGTGGCCTAAAGTTCATTTGCATACATTCATGACCAAAGGCAACCGTCCATTCCCAAATCCATATTTTTTTATAAGCATTGGTCATTATCTAGGCTTTTTGATCATGGTGCTTTTGATTATAAAATGGATTCTAATTATTTGACTTTTTAATTTTCAATTTGATTTTAATTTCAAATTAAGTCTAATTCCAAATTTCGATTTAATCTTAATTGTGTTTTTACTAATGATTCAAACTCTAATTGATTTTAATTTCCAAATAAATGTTAGAATTGATATCAAAGTAATTTTAACAAATTATAGATTAATTTGATTTTAATTGGTTTTATTGTTTTTTTTATTTTTAAATTGACATTTAGATTAGTCTTGGATTATTTCTAAAAATCCATATCCATTTTTATAACCAAACATCCATTTCATAAACCAAGGTCTCGCCATTCTTATCACATTTTACAAACACTTCAACCAAGTTCAGATTACAATCACAAATTCATTATATTTCAAAATTACATACCATTTAACCAAATTCAAATCAAATCAAGTTTCAACCAAATTTTCATCCATTCATTAATACCATACATTCATTTACTAATCATGCCAACCAATCTAAACCAATTCTAGCAACCACACATTTCCAGACATACTTAATTGCCCATGACAACAAGCATTCATAGCAAGCCAAATTCCAAAGCACTCACAAGCATATAACCATACATTATCATGTAGCAGACCATACTTTTTTTTCATTACAAATCACGATTACAAGCAAAGCATCATCGCTAACAGCCCTGTCATAACTCACAGCCAAAACTAACCATTTAACATGCTAACTACTGACATCATATGCGATCATTTTCGCAACATTAGTATCACACCATGTCCATTTAACATTCAAGCATAACAATGCATCACATCCATATCCTACAACACTAGCTAGCAGCAGCTGAACCAACAATTCATTGCAGTTCATATCATTCATCAAAACACTAACAGTTAACAATTACGCAGATGCATAGTAGCACAATTTCAAACGTTTCCATTACAATTCTAATTTACAAGCACACATTAAGAAAACACAAATACAACAGAATTTTTTTAATACATTGAGGGTCATTGTAACTATCCAAAGCATTGAAGATTTTTACAGGTTCCAAAACCTCTTATAGTCAGCTACATGTAGTGTTCTAAATCGAGCTCTTTACTTCAAGATAAGAGTTTGCTTCAGATTTGAATACGCTCTCCGCCATGTCCATTGTTTTACAACTCGAGCCACCAGCCTACCAAATCGATCAAAGAAGCGAAATGTCAAAATGAATATTCAAGCAAGGCTTACTTCAAGAGTTTTCAAGTCAAGTTTCAGAGAAGAGAGGCTTATGCGCAAGAGCTTCCTCACTATGGTCTGAAGTAGGTCTTACCAACTATGTTGCAGCCTATTGCACCGGTCTCCTGTTGGCTCGTCGCATTCTCAAAACTTATGAAATAGATGGTTCAATAAAGACGCTATATGTCGAATGCATTTTGATGTGCACTTCAAAAATAACCTTCGGTTATGAAGAGCAAAACCTTGCAGCAATTGCAATCCTCCATGAGCATAGTCCATAGCATTCCAACTCATCACCATGCCAAATGGACCTGCAATACCATCATGATACTACAAAAAACAATGCTACACTACATGCTATATTGCATACAAATTACACCAAGTTGAAGGATGAAGAGTCATACTGCAGAATACAGGTCATAAACGCAATGCAAACTTAAAGCATGAAGTGAATCACCAAGCAATGCATACCATGAGCAAACCAAAACATGAATCGTAACAGAAAAATAGAAAGCAAGAAAAACAGAATAGACGCAATACATATCAGGAGCGTTAAACCAAGGCCATAACCGCTCATGAAGGTTCTCGTTTTCACTGCAGTAAAAAAACAAAGAAATTAGCCAAAGCAGTAAATTTTGAAAAATGCCCAAAAGAGAATTGAGACAGAGTAGAAGAAGAAAGTACACAGGTCTGTTTTACCATTTCCGAATCTAACATCAAACAAGACAATCTGAATCCGAGCATCCCGAAAGGAGTTCGTAGAGACGCCCCTTCTAGATCACCAAAGACCAAATTGAAACCCTAATTGCAAGATATAAAAGGTGAGAGGTGAGGACGGCAAGGGGGACGAAAAAAATCAGAGAGACCACCAACTAAACCCTAAATTCAAAAAACGGCGAAAACCCTAGAGCTAGAAAGTTTGAGCGGCGAAAGAGGAGAACTTTGAGGCGAAGAAGGAAGAGTTAAGCTTCACCATCGCCGTTATCACCACCGAAGGTGAGTTTCTTACATTGAGTCTCTTTTGAAACCATAGATTTGTGCCTTTTTAGGGTGAGATTAGTGTGAGCGATTGAGATTTAGTGAGAGCGATTGGGATTTGGTGAGAGCGAAAGGTTGAGGATGAGCGTTTGAGAGACGGAATGGTGAGCGAAGGTTGGAGATGAACGATTGAGAAGAGAGAGAACAGGATTGAGGACGATGAATGATTGTTTCTGTTACTGTACATCTCGTATTTTCTCATTTTATTTTTTAAACAAAACAAACATTTAAACCATAAAAAAGTTTACGTTTAGTCTTCCCTTGGTTTTTTATTTATTTATTAAATAGTATATATTAGTGTATTTGCTTTCCCAATTCATAATCCATTGGAAAACCCAACAACCAGGCGACTAGGGTTTATTTTTTATTCCTCCATCGTTTAATTAGTAGTCCAACAGACCATTTTATTTTAATTTTATTTTTCTTTAATTTTGGTTTTAACCTATTCTGGTTTATATATTCCAGTTGTTATTAAAATTATAAATAATCATGAATGGCCTAGTGGAGAGAGAGTACTTGCATTGCGTTTGGTGGAGTGGGTTTGATACTTGGGGATAGCAAATCTTCATGTTTTATTTGTTATGCTTGCTATTTTATTTAATTTCTTTT
Source organism: Lathyrus oleraceus (assembly GCF_024323335.1). Lineage (NCBI taxonomy): Eukaryota > Viridiplantae > Streptophyta > Magnoliopsida > Fabales > Fabaceae > Lathyrus > Lathyrus oleraceus. The sequence continues at coordinate 117,042,568 of NC_066585.1, forward strand.
TTCTATATAGTATCTTGCTATTTATTTTACTTTTATATTTTTATTAATTTAATTCGATTGTTATTTAGTGGTTTGTATTTTTAAATGTTTACCTTGTAGATTTAGTTAGTGGTTGAATTTCCGATATTGTTTTTTTATTCGATTAGTCGTTTTTTTTTGTTAACTAATTTAGTTAGGTTATTAGTACCCATATCTATACTTTTACACGTGTAAATAATCATACTCAAATTTCATTCGATTTCAAAATCAATTTCAACTTTCCTCAATTTCAAAATACATTCCAAAAATAAATGTGAATCATTTCAAGATCATTTCACAAATCAAACATAATATTCAAACCCTTTTCTAAAACGTGAAGAAAAAGATTATCCTGGATGGAATATCCAGTTATAATCCCGAATATTAGGCTCAAGCTGTAAGAGCTTGCAAGCCATAAATATTCGTCTTCCCTTCCACACTCTAATATTCAAATCGTTTTCTAAATAAAACGTGAAGAAAAAGATTATCCTGGATGGAATATCCAGTTATAATCCCGAATATTAGGCTCAAGCTGTAAGAGCTTGCAAGCCATAAATATTCGTCTTCCCTTCTACACTCTAATATTCAAATCGTTTTCTAAATAAAACGTGAAGAAAAAGATTATCCTGGATGGAATATCCAGTTATAATCCCGAATATTAGGCTCAAGTTGTAAGAGCTTGCAAGCCATAAATATCCGTCTTCCCTCCAAAACATTCGCAAATATTCGAATCATTTTCTTAGCAATATTGGAAAGAAACAGACTGCCTGGGTGGAATGTCCAGACGTAGTCCCGAGTACTAGACCCAAGTTGTAAGAGCTTGCAAGTCATAAGTACTCGTCCTTCAAACTCCAAAATACTTAATTCCTATCTTAACCTCTTTCAATAAATATGGAAATGGAACATGGTGTATACCGTGCACTCCTGAGATTAAGATTCGAGGCGAATGCCTCACTTATCTTAGCTCTCGCCATCGTTTAAAATTGTCAATGTGGTTTCTTCAAACCCTTTCTCAATCAAACCTAAAAATACTTAATCTCTATTAAATACTTTTGCCAATGAAGATGGAAATGGAACATGGTGTATACCGTGCACTCCTGAGGCTAGGATTCGAGATGTATATCTCGCTCATCCAAGCTCTCGCCATCACTCAAAATACATCCAACCAATCAAACTCTTTTTCACCGCCGTGCGATTAATCAAAAACCTTTTTCATAAATGAAAGATATATTGTCTTAAGGTGATACAAAACAATGTTTCGGCCACGATTGTTGAGTCGAGATAAGTGACGCTTTTCCGAATGTAGATTTATAAATCCGTTCGATGTGTGGTATTCGTCCACTTCTCATCTGTTTTGGGTAAAACAATGTTTTCGTCGATTAATACAATATAGCTTTCGCTAAAATCGACCAACAAACAAACATTTTTCTACCCAGAACTACGTAAGCCTTGATTTCTCTTTTGAGATACGTAGGAGCAGGATTCTTAAATCTTGTCAGGCCCACTAATAAAAAACCTTAGGTTTAGTCCTTCGTCAAAAATCCAAAAACATTCTCTTCTCATCCTTTCTTTCTTTCCCACCTAATAATTTGAAAAGTCTACCATTTCAACTAACACTAACGCACACAACTAACCTAATGGTTCCCGTTGAGTATAACGGACGTGAGGGGTGCTAATACCTTCCCCTTGCGTAATCGACTCCCGAACCCTGATATTGGTTGCGACGACCATAATCATTGTCGTTCTTTCTTGGGTTTTATCGATATTTTCCCTTTCCTTTTTAGGAATAAATAAAGTTCGGTGGCGACTCTGTTCAGTCCATCATTGCGAGCGTGCGATTGCGCTTCGCTTAAAGTCGTATCCCCATTTTTCGAGGTGCGACAACTCTCATATTGGAAATGTCTTTAGACTCTTCTATGGCTGTCACTTTCATGGCAAATCTCTTAGGGAGTGACCTGAGTATTTTCCTCACTAATTTTTCATCTGACATCTTCTCACCCAGGGCTCCTGAGGCATTAGCAATTTCAAGGATATTCACATGAAACTCATGAATATTTTCATCTTCTTTCATCCTTAAATTTTCAAACTTGGTAGTGAGAAGTTGTAGTCTAGATATCTTCACTCTAGAGGTGCCTTCATGAGTGGTTTTGAGAATGTCCCAAGCATCTTTAGCCACTTTACAGTTGTTTACCAATCTAAAGATATACTTATTGTCGCAACCATGCGAAAAAAACAACCGGCGAAAAAAGAAAAAATGACAGAAGAGTCGCCATCGTGCGTTATTTATCCCAAAGGAGGGAAAGGAAATGCTCGAAGTAAACCTGGAGAAAGGAAAGGAAAAGACAAGGTCTCGCAACCAAATCTTGGGTTCTGGAGTCGATTATGCGAAGGGAAGGTATTAGCACCCCTACGCATCCGTAGTACTCTACGGGATCCACTCTTGTTGTTCTTGTCTAAAGGGTGTGTGTTTATCTAATGTACTATTTACTAAAAGGGGGGTCAAAGAAAATGACTCGCACGGATGTCGCATCCACTGCATACGTATCTCATCTGTACATGAGAATCAGAGTCTTCGTAGCTCGGCTACCTATGGGTTAAAGAGAAGTGTGCTCGCTAAGACATCGCGTCTTATGCCTACGTATCTCATATGGAATGAGAATCAGAGCAAAAACGTAGTTCAACTAACTACGGGAACAAAGGGTCTCGATTGCAACTAGGGCAAGAGAAAAGGAAGGTCTCGATCGCAACGAGGGCGAGAGAAAAAAATTGCAACAAGGGCGAAAACAAGCAAGGATTAGTTGTTAGTTGTCAGTCAAACTCGGCAAGACATCGCATCTCGTGCCTACGTATCTCATCTGGAATGAGAATCAGAGTCGTCGTAGTTCGACTAACTAGGGTTTGCTATCTGAACATGGACTTACAAAGAAGGACACCAATTGTGTCAAAGGAGAGGGGGCAATGTGTTCACATCCTAGCAGTAGGTGTCGCAGCTCGCTGAATCGAGTCCTAGGCAGTTACCTCTTTGCAATAGAACGGAATGACATGCCACAGGATCGGAGACGCACGGAAGGTCTAAAAAATGGGGAAGCTCTGCCCTAGAGTTATCATGCAATGTGAACCTATGTGTTAGGATTTACAAATGGGAACATCTACCTAATGTTAGCATGCAAAGAATGATGGAATTATTCCTATGTTATCATACAAAAGAATAAGGGAATACTACCTATGTTATCATACAAAGGGTTCTACCTAAATGGGTGCTACTTAAACGGAACAAGAATCGACGAATGGAGCAAGGAGAGGAACCAGGGGTAAGGGTGGATGGCGATGCATGAAGCAATCGACTTACAGATGGTAGATGGCGATGCCTGAAGCAATTGACTTACAAGAGAAATGGCGATGCATGAAGCAATCGACTTACAAAAGGATGGATGAATACGTGTTGGTTCTGTTAAGTTTTGAAAATGAATACTCGACGTTGGATCGAGGTTTTGATCTTGTTTTGAAATGGTTATCGGATGTTCATTTTAGTTCTTGTATTAACAGATGAATAAAGAATGAAAGAATAAACATTATACAATTCATGGGAGAGGGGTACATTTGTTACGAATGGGGGTTGTTCATGGCAATCACACAATAGTATATGCCTCATACACCATACAAGTAGGCAATAATTTAATCAGACAATCAGATGAATAAACAAGTATATGATCAAATAAAATAATCAAAGAATGAAATGAATGAGCATTAGACAATGCATGAGAAGTATAGACATGTAAAGCAATCAAACAATAGAAGCATGGATGAAAGAAACAAGTATAAAAAATATCAGATGAATCAGACAGATGCAACTATGCACACAAAGGATCAATGGATAATTTAATCGGGAAATGATGCAAGGATCAAATAAAATTGAGATGAAAGGCCTATAATACATGGCATATGAGATGAACAAGGAAGGATCAAAAGATCTCTTCAATTGCCCTAAGCAATCCCTATGTCAAACATCAATCATGGAAAAGTCAACTAAAAAGTCAAGTCAACTTGAAAAATGTCAAATAAATAGTAAATTAATCAAATAAATTATGAAAAATTAAACTAAGTAACGTGGGGTCAGGACATCATCATCCCCTTAAAAGATTTCAAAAATAATAAAAATTGGTTATTGAATTAATTGAATCAAAGCAAAGGTCAAACCAAAAGTCAAACAACAAGACTAGGTTAGAAATAAATCCAAAATAAATTAAAAATGGGAAATAAAATTCCAATAAAAGGTCAGGTTGACCATGAGACATTGGTCAACCCTCATCCCAAAAATAAAAAATTCAAAATAATTCTAAGTTATGAAAATAAAATAAATGAAAAAATGTGTGTCAAAATGAACCATTTAAAATAAATAATTGAAATAAATTATTAACATTAAATAAATGTGAAAATAAAAATTAAAAGAAATTAAATAAGACAATAAGGAAAGTAAAAAATATTTTTTGGTATTTTTATGAATAAATAAAATATTTTTATTAAACTAAAACAAAACAAGAAATAAAAATAAGAATAAAAGAATGAAAATGAAAATAAAATGGAGGTGTTTTGGTGGGCCAAGCGCGTGGTGCGAATAGCATGGTGCTAGAAGCCCACGATCCAGGTAAAGAAACCAGCGTGACACATTTAATATGAAATGAAAAAAAATTAATTAAATATGTTATGTAACATAGGTATCAACCGGTCATGTGTTTTTTTAAACACTACAAGACAAAAAGGCGTTGGACGGCTATGATGGAAAGGGGCACTCGCGATCTAACGGCTTACCGAGCGCCACCTATTATTTCTTCATGCAGACGTAAAAAAAAACTACAGCCATGTATAGTGCAGCAAAACGCGACAAAACGCAGTCAATTCTCTTCCATCTTTCAACCAACATATCTCAAGCTACAGTGCTCCAAATGAGATGATGTAAAAAGCAAAGTTTAAGTTTGAAACGAGTAGAACACAATGGTATCTTGTTTCATTGAAAATAATGGCTTGAACATAGAGAAAAGTGAACAGCAAGGGAGGCTCATGCGCATGGATTCAATGAAAAATAATGTCACAAACTCCAACTTAATGAACATGCTTCATGTTGAGGGCTTTACAAACAATCATGGCATGGTATTAACATGGCAAATAAGTATGGAACAAGCATGGCATAAATGAAAAATCATAAAGTATGGATGGTAAGCATGAAAGAAACAAGTGATGAACAAAGTAAGCATAAGATAAACATGGATATATGGTCATGGAAGATGGAATAGAGGGCTTACCTAGTGGAAAACAGTCCACTGCTTCTTGAAGATGGAAAGAGAATAAGGTGCTATTTTGATGTTTCAAGAACTTGTGAAAATGGAAAGTGAATGAAATGGATTTCTTGCTCCTTGCCTTGCTTGATCTTGCTTAACTCGAAAATGGCAGCCACCCCACTTCAGATTAGGGTTTCTTGTGTTTAAATATGTAGGGTTTAATGTGTCTTAATGGGCTTGAAATATTTGTTTGGATTCATGAACAATATGTGTGAAAATGAGGTGTGAAAAGAAATGGCTAAATGTGGCAAAACTTAAGTGAGTGAACATAAAGCAAATAGCCAAATGAGGTAAAAAGTGTGTTGGTTGGTTTTGTGGTCTGATTTGGTTTGGCTTGTGCAACACAAAAATAGTCCAACAGGGTGACTTTAAGACTTTGTAACTTGATGAGTACATGTCCAAATGGCAAGGCAATGCAAACAGTAGAAAGAGGGCATGGAGCTTAACATCTTTCATGTTGAACACAAGTTGAAATGAAGAGTGAAAAGAGGTGAAAAATGGTCATAAAGTGCAGGTCTCAAAGCTGCAGAATGGTTGGGCCAGTTTGGCCTAAATGCTGTCAAAAAATTCAGTCTATGATACCAACTTTAGATGAGTGTATCTTTCAAACCAATGATCCAAATGGGATGATTCCAAAAGGATGTCAAAGAGGAAATAGCAAGGTACAACTGTCATGAAGAAAGTATTTTCAAAAGATGCCTTGAAGTGCAAGAAATCTGGCCCATAAGTCTTGACAAATTTTGCAAATTTTGGACTTAGAAAATTTTCTAAGTGTTCTAAAATAATGTCTTACTTTGACCAAGCCTAACTTTCTCAATTTTAATCCAAATGAAACAAACTTTATATCTCTAGAAAGCTTGGAACAAGAGGAACAACTTTTATGTTGGAGAAATTTTTAAATGGAGCTTGCATCTTGATGGAAAATGAGCTTAAAGTGGGTGCAAAAACCATAAAAACTTGCCCTAAATGGAAAGTCAACTATTTCCAAATTTGGTAACTTTTCCAACTCCTGATTAAATGATGAATCCATGATCCACCCTTGATCAAATTTCACATGTAGGCTCTCTTAGGCATGAATTTTGAGATTCCACTTTCAAAATGTCAGGAGTTGACTTTTCTGGCCCCAAAGTTGACTTTTCCCAAACCGTCTAATTCCCGATTCCATTGATCAATTGAAGCACCTATGGCTCAAATAAAGAGCTGATTTTTTGTATGTAGACCCTTGTGGACATATGGAGGGTCATGGAAAAGATTTTCACCCAAGGAATCATAAATAAACCGATTTTATACCAAACCCTAGTTTTAGGGCAAAATGATCAAGAACTGATTGCACTGATTGCCAATGGATCTTTGTGAGATGATTATGAATCTTCCTAGGCCAATATGCCTCTCTAATCATGACATGAATGAGCCCCTTCACTTCCAACCAAACCTTTCCTGTTGCAGATAGCCATGAAACCCTGATTTCTGATTAAATGCAGATGCACATTCTGAGAGCTTTGAATCTTCCACTGATGAACTGAGGACCATGACAAGACATATGGAACCCCTTGAGACTTGTATATTTGGAGAATGAAGTTCAACTCTCTGTCTTGCTTTGTGTGGGCTCCTTCTGGTAAGGAGTGATCAATCAAACCCTGATTTCCCAAGTCACTGATGCAGTATGTAATGAGTATGACCTAGTATGATGCTAATGCAATGTGAAACACAACCCCATGCTTCCAAGAAAAAGTGAAGGGTAAATTTTGGGGTATTACACTTATCTATACCATTGAATATAGCATTCAATGCTTTAGAGTTCCCAAGGGCTAAGTCATCCTCCTCCTTGGTCCATTGTTCTTCAGCCATCTTATCAATAGTAGCTTCTCCATTCTTGGTAACAACTCGATGTTCCCAGCCTATTAACACAACCTTCCAAGCCTTATTATCCAGAGATTTTAGAAAGGCTACCATTCGAGGTTTCCAGTCGTCATGGTTGGATCCATCCCAAATTGGTGGCCTGTGAACAGATCATCCATCTCTCTCCATTGTACCAGAAAGTAGTGTCCCTAGATCTCACCCAGAACCAGAGCAGGATGCCTGCTCTGATACCAATTGAAATTCTGGTATCAGATATGAGATGTCGAAGGTAATGTCACGACACTAATATCTGAATAACATGAACAGAAGAAAGATAAGGAATAGTAATGCAAGAGACACAAGCAATTGTTAACCCAGTTCGGTCCAACTCACCTACATCTGGGGGCTACCAAGCCAGGAAGGAAATTCACTAAAATAGAATCAGTTCAAAGACTCTCCGTACACTTCCACAAGTTACAGTCTTTCTCACCTAATCTCTACCCGTTCAATTTCTACCTAAGCACTCTTAGATATGAGAACCCACTCATTTCCCTACAATCACACCTGTGACTTTAAACTAAAACCCCTTAAGAAAAGAAAACACTTTTCAATAACACACTCTTGATTTTACTTCACAGTTTCAATCAAGAAGACACACTCTTGATCTTGCTTAACAGCTTTGATCAAGAAGACACACACTTGATCTTGCTTCACAACTTTGATCAAGTAGACACACACTCTTGCTTAACAACTTTAGAGTGACAAATTACAACCACAAATCAGACCAATTTAATCATCAATGGATGGCTTGAATGGCTTACAAGTCTTACGACTAAACAAGATACAAACCCTAGCTCTCTCTCAGTATTTCGCTCAGTACCGGTTGTGTGTGCAAACAGGTTTTCTAAGTCCCTTTTTATAGAAGCTTTCTGCTGGGCTTGGACATCTTGAAAACCCTAAATCTATTTTCCAATCAAATCTTCTCATGACAGCTGGTTAGATCTCTTTGGAAAATAAGTAAATCAGGTTGCAATCCATGATTGAATGCGCCTGCAAATCAGATCTTCAATCATACACAGATTGCCATTAATTGTGCAATCACAAAACACCAGACATTCATACTGAATATTCTGTGTACAGGATGTCATGACATCGGGTCTGACATCCTGGAACAATTCCTGCATAACTTCATAATTCCTTTTACAACTTCCAGCAGGTCCAACCATATCAGATGTCATGTCATTCTGAAACAATCCTGCATGATCATGTCTTCCATTTGAACTCCAGCAGGTACACATCATCAGATGCCATGTCATTATGACATTCTGATACAATCCTGCATGATCATGTTCTTGAATTCCAGCAGGTACATAGGATATCTCATGTTAAGACATCACACATGACATCTTGTGAACACTCTTTGTTTTACCAAAATTGTTGCCAACACTTAGAACCAACAGAAGGTCTATCGGTAAAGGTGAAATTCACAAAGAGAGAAGGCAAGTTCGACAATAAGAAGGGTAAAAGTCAACATAAATCTTATAGTGGTGATGCATCTGGTATTCGATGTTATCACTGTAAGAAGGAGGGTCATACAAGAAAAGTGTGCCCTGAACGCCTGAAAGATCATGGAGGTAAGGATAATGGCAACGCAAACATTATTCAAGATGATTTTGACTCATTTGATGTTCTTGTGGTTTCAAGCGACAACTCAAGTAAAGAGTGGATTATGGATTCAGGTTTCACTTGACACATGACTCCAAACAAAGACTTGTTCGAGGAACTATGTGATCAAGATGGTGGATTTGTATTGCTTGAAAACAATAAAGGTTGCAAGATTGTAGGTGTTGGATCTATGAGATTCAAGCTCCATGATGAGTCAATAAGGTTGTTGACTGAAGTCAGGTATATACCTGATTTAAAGAGAAACTTGATTTCTCTTGGTGAAAAATTCGACAAGAAAAGATATGTTTTCTAAGGAGAGAAAAGTATTCTAAAAGTCATGAAAGGGTCGAAGGAAGTCTTAAGAGGCGTAAAGAAACAATGTTTGTATACCCTTGAGACTGAAGTTGTCTGTGGCACTGCAGATGTTACATCCATGAAACCTTTGTCGAAGACAAAAATTTGGCACATGAGATTAGGCCATGTCAGTGAAAAGGGTCTGATCGAATTGGGGAAACAAAATCTACTTGGTGGAGACAAATTCGAAAAGCTGAAGTTTTGTGAACCCTATGTACTTGGAAAATCTTGCAGAGTGAAGTTCAATAAAGGCAAACAAAGAACACATGGATCCCTTGATTAAATCCATGATGATCTTTGGGGGTATGCAAGGTGTCCATCACATTCAAGAGCAAAGTATTTTCTATCCATAGTTGATGATTATTCCAGAAAGCTATGGGTATTCATCCAGAAGACTAATAATGAAACTTTTGAGAATTTCAAAAGTTGGAAGACTCTGGTCGAAAATCAGACCTTCAAGAAGGTCAAAAGGTTGAGAATCGACAATGACCTTGAATTTTGCAATGAGGCGTTCGACAATTTTTATGCAGCTTTTGGTATTGCAAGGCACAAAAGTATTACAGGTATTCCCCAACAAAATGGTTTGGCTGAAAGGTTTAAATGAACCATTTTAGAAAGAGTTAGATGCATGTTGACTAGTGTCGGGTTAAAAAAGGTGTTTTAGGCAGAGTTTGTTTCGACATAAACATATTTGATAAACAGATGTCCTTCGACTGCATTAAATATGAAGACACCTGAAGAAATTTGGTCAGGACATTCACCAAATCTCGACAAACTTAGAGTATATGGCTGCATATCTTATGCTCACATTAGGCAGAACAAGGCCGAACCTAGAGCTCTAAGATGCATGTTCATTGGATATCTTGAAGAAGTCAAAGCTTATAGAGTATGGTTCCTTGAGCCAGGTCACAGGAGGTGTATCACCAGTCGAGATGTAGTTTTCAGTGAAGCTGAGATGACTTTCAAGAAAATTGACGATGTTAGTCGAAGTGAACAGATATCTGAAGAAGAGATGGAACAAGAAGAGATTCTTGTTGAGGTGGAGCATGTTGATGTTGAATTGTGTATCCCATATAAAGTTGAAGAAGAAGCAGAAGATGTTGAAGATACTAAGGAAGAGGAAGAAATGGTCGATGGCTACTTGTTGGCAAGAGATAGGTCGAGAAGAGTCATCAAACCACCTTAAAGACTTGGGTATGCATATCTCATATCTTTATGCCTTAATCTATGCAAGTGAGGTTCTAGATGAATAACCTAAAGACTAAAGGAAGTTATGAGGAGTCGAAATAAGACTGAATGACTGAAGGCCACAAATGATGAGATGAAGTCTCTTCATGAAACCACACTTGGTAACTTATCAAGAAACCCGTGGGAGCCATGTTAGTCAGCTGTAAGTGGATTTTCAAAGTTAAGGAAGGAATTGAAGGAGTGGTGTAACACCCCTTTTTCTACCCCAAATTACTTAGCATATAATCAGAGTAAATAAGCATGCATATAAACAAAAGGGCGTCACATCGACGTTTTCAAAAACTAAAAGCTTTCAAAAACCAAACATCATTCATATACAATACACCTGGTCATTTAACATAACACATTTCAATTATCATGAATATTCAAGAATATGCGTTCGCAGCGGAAAATAACGAATATCCATGCATTTCATCAAATGATCCATGTCCCATACCATGATCATCTCTCAATAATCTCTTCAATTAAACATGTTCACAATTAATAACATAAAAAGTATCCAAATCAGATATGAGTTCCATACTACCAATCTACCCAGTGTTACATGACCAGAGCATTGACTCACTACTTAGTCTCTAAACGAAGTATCGCAGCTCTCCAGCTAATCTCGAGTGAGCTACCGTTCACTTACTTCAGCGATACTACTCCTGAGTATCTGCGCGATACCCATGTAAAGGTAACATTCAAACAGAAAGGGTGAGAATTCAAATCATTATGAAGAAGTACAATCAAGCACAATGATTAAATCAACAATTAAAGGAATTCATCATGCTTCATATAACCATGTAAATAATATTCATCAACATCTATTTCACATGTTTCAAACATCCATCAAAACTCAAGAAGCATAATATTCAAATCCAATATTATATTCCCAAATATACACATAACTACAATTATCACATAATCACATATTCAGTCAAGTTATGTACCCAAACATCACTAAATTCAATTACCATATCTCATACACACATCACAATCACACCAATGCAAACATTCAATTATCACCTAACTCTAATGTGACTTAATGCATGACATGTGACTCTATGCATGTGGTACCATCTACTACCACGCCTATTTCCAATTAAGGATCAACGTGTGCAACATCTACCACGCATATTTCCAATTAAGGATCAACGTATGCAACATCTACCACGCCTATTTTCAATTAAGGATCAACGTGTGCAACATCTATCACGCCTATTTCCAATTAAGGATCAACGTGTGCAACATCTACCACGCCTATTTCCAATTAAGGATCAACGTGTGCAACATCTACCACGCCTATTTCCAATTAAGGATCAACGTGTGCAACATCTACCACGCCTATTTTCAATTAAGGATCAACGTGTGCTACATCTATTTCCAATTAAGGATCACCGTCTATGTGAACCCACCGTTTCACCGCTTCCACAATGAAGCCGACCATGCCATGAATGAATGTACAAATACCAACACATATACAATTAAGATCATCTCTACCATCTTAACATTCCACATATCACCAGAATTCAACTCTATGAATTATCCATCAATGGTACATATACACATTCATAACAAATACACCATTCACAAATCCACCAATGGTACATATACACATTCATAACAATATATCATTCACAAATCCACCAATGACACATATACACATTCATAACAAATACACCATTCAAATAATATGCAATTAACCAATTCATGTTACCACATGAATAATATCAACAAATAACAACAACTCATTAACATCTTAACATCATCGACATAACAATATAATTATCACGCAATCATATTACAACAATGCAACGATTCATCAACCAAACGTATAACCCAATATATTTATCAATACAATAGGCATGTGAATATTATTAAAACATATTAAAAATCAATACCATGTTTTAGGTATGAGCATTAGCTTTCTAACGCTTCAAACGCCACCAAAATCGGACTTACGAGTTAAAAGTTATGATCAAAACCGTGCACGAAGGCATTACTAAAAGTTGTTGTTTATTAAATTTTCCAACATAATTTTCATCTTCTTCAACCCCCAGAACATCCATGAAATAATCTCCAAAATTATTTTATTCCTGAAACAAAGTTATATCCCTTTGTTTCAGCTATCCAACGCTTTGAACGACACTCGATTTGGACTTACGGATCAAAAGTTATGACCAAAACGATTTCGACAATAAAACATAAAAACAGGCCGCGAGTGTGACGGACAGCATGCAGAATTTTCCGCGGTTTTCATCGTTGGAGGACTTCCGGACCTCCGATTTCAATTCCGTAAAAAGCCAAATGTTCAGAAAATTATAACTCATACAATACTCCAAATATATAACGTTAATTTGCAGTTTTAACACAATCAATCACCACAATCAAGCATAATCATCAAAACCTAACAATCCTAAAATCATGCAAATTAGGGATTTTAACCTAAACATACATCTACCCATTGACCCAATCATACTAACCCATAATAATAAGGATTCCCCCCTTACCTCTTCAATTTTCTGGAAACCCTAGCTCTTCTCTTTACTTTTCCTCTCCTCTTTCTCTATTGCCTTCAAATGATCAATGAATCCTAATTCTCACTTTCCTCCCCTTTATTTATAGTATTCTATTTGGGCTCAAATCATGATACTCCTCATTTAATTAATAGGCTCAATAAGAACTAATAATTTAAATATCCCTATTTAATTCCAATAAATTAAACCAACTCAATATACCCACCAAGTTAATTAATTCTCTTATTCCTTATATCTCATATCAACTAAATTATTAATTAACACACCTAATTAATTAATATAATCGATTATTATACTACTTAACAACCAATTAATTAATTAATTAACACTCCACATAATTAAAATAAAATATAATAATAATATAATAAATAAATACTAAAATTGGGTTGTTACAAAGCTCCCCCACTTAAAAGATTTTCGTCCTCGAAAATTCACCTCAAACGAACAACTCCGGATACGATTCCCTCATCTTATCCTCGAGTTCCCAAGTAATATTGTCATTGGTGACTCCACCCCATATCACTTTCACCAAAGAAATTTCCTTACCACGAAGCTTCTTCACTTTTTGATCTTCTCTAATCTCGTCAAGAATGCCACACGTAAGTTTTAACATACCAAGCTTAACACACGAAGACGTCGCTTCACAAACCAATCTTCCTTAGCACCATGTCGCAACCTGAAAAAGGAAATGCGAAAAAACAACCGGCGAGAAAAGAGATGACAGAAGAGTCTCCACCGTGCGTTATTTATCCCAAAGGAGGGAAAGGAAACGCTCAAAATAAACCTGAAAAAAAGGAAAGGAAAAGACAAGGTCTCGCAACCAAATCTTAGGTTCGGGAGTCGGTTATGCGAAGGGAAGGTATTAGCACCCCTACGCATCCGTAGTACTCTACGTGATCCACTTTTGTAGTTCTTGTCTAAAGGGTGTAGGTTTATCTAATGTAATATTTACTAAAAGGGTTAAAAGAAAATGACTCGCACGGATATCGCATCCATTGCATACGTATCTCATCTGAATATGAGAATCAGAGTCTTCGTAGCTCGGCTACCTATTGGGTTAAGGGGAAGTGTGTGCTCGGTAAGACATCGCGTCTTATGCCTACGTATCTCATCTGAAATGAGAATCAGAGCAAGTCGTAGTTCGGCTAACTACGGGTTAAGGGTTGTGTTTTTGGGTGAACGACGTTACTACGCAATCTACTGGATGCTCGACCTTTGGAGACTTACTCGCCTGTAGTAGAAGGAGTAACGTGTTCTTAGGAGAAGAAAAATCAATGAGTTGGGGTGTTTTAGGGATGCTTATGCAAAAAGGCAGTCCTAGACGAAGGAACCGCGATACCTTAATAGACATGCAAACGGGAAACTATCAAACCATACAAAATAAACGTGCATAAAGTAAACACGCCAGCAAGGGGGCTCAAACATACAAGGGTGGGGCTTTAGTCAAGAGGGGTCATATCAACCTCGACAAACAAGCCATGGGAGGGTAATCAAACGGGCTCTTAACCACTGACATTGACCGTCAGGGTGAGCAGATCAAAAAGGGGAATGAGGATAAGATCTCATAGCTCTTAACCATGGGCAGGGCGAGCTCATGACAAAGCGTGGGGGTTCAGAAAGGTGGAACCCTCTCCACTGACCGACCGGACAAAAGATCTTGGGCTTTTGTTCTGAAGCATCGACACGTAGTGTGATCTTAAAGAACGACGCACTGAATAACGGAGGATTGACTACTAATCCCTTTTATCCGTCAATTGCCTCTCCGTGGAGGTCTTTAGCACTGGTGCCTCTTTTTGGAGGTCTTTAGGCACAACAATAAACACACAAAACATTGCCTCCTATCGAGGTCTTCCAACTAAGAAAACGGTAAAATGAGGGAAAAATAAAAGGGATCGGGAGATCTACCGTACGGATAAAGATCCGAGGTAACAGCAAATAAAGAAAACAAGAAACCCAGAGATCCTTCCAAGCTAACACCATCAAAGAAAGCCAGTCAGTACAGGTAATCGGAATAAACCTCCACGTGGTATCCCACAAATAAAGTGGAACACCAAGCAAGCTATCCCTGCAAGAGTATGTGAGCCCTCACAAAAACTCAATGAACAGGTTAGAGTAACATGATGGAATCAGGAGAAAACATGACATAAAAAACACAAAAACAGGTTAGAGCAAACAGAAAACACAAATGTTGTCACGCTCGCTACTTCTTCGCCTAGCGAAGCTTCGCTGTAGGCTCGCCTAGCGAAGGTGCTAGCGAGCGCCTGCGGGTTCTGGATTTCCCATGGATAACAGTATGATTTTAGAAACTCCAAACCCTGTGGCATCCATCTCGGAAAACGAAACGATTAAACATTCAAGGTATTGTCGTATACATTCATGCAGATCTAAACCCGTGGGCAAAACCTCACGGTAATACCTCATACGTTCAGAGTATTCAAATTAAAAACACAGAGTAATGGGAATAAGGGCAAACCTGATTGGAGAGATCGATTAAACTCGAAAAGCACGGCTGGGTTTGCAAAGTAATGTTAGGGTTTGCGTGAGATGGAAGTGAAAAAAGTGTGTGAGTCAGGGTGAACTTTTCAGAGCTGTCTGGAGGTTGCTGCAGATTAGTTCGTAGGTCACCTTCTGCCTCTTTTCTCTCTCTTTTTCTCCTTTTTTTTTCTCCAAGGTTTTGTTTCACTGAAACTCTAGTATTTATAACCTAATTCATGTGGCTTTGTGGGCTCAGAATCAAGGCAACTCAAGCCCATGACTTTCTGTTATATTTTGAAAACGCGTGCTTCGCCTAGCGAAGGATCTGCTCGCCTAGGGAGCATGACAGTTCCTTTCACTAGGCGAACCATTTTGCTCGCCTAGCGAGCATGACAGTTCAGGCTCTGCTTTTCGCTCCTTCAAGATTAGTGTTAGAATGATGAATAGGCCCTATTTAAACCTGTTGGCAGTAACTCAAGTCTTTCCCTTGCATTGACTGATCACCCGGATAGAACCCACAAAGTGTCTTGGATGATGTTCAAGCTTCTTGGATCTGATTCTGATTGACATGATGAAATGCAATATGAAATGCTAAATGACCTAAAAATGAATGCATGCATAAGGAGGGCAAATTTTAGGGTGTTACAGCTGCCCCTATTCAATCATCAGTTAACCCGAGCAGGATGAAAGCGAACGGCTTATCAGACAAACAGGGTGAGCTGTGATTGAATACCAAAGACAGGCCGAAAATTTGCACTCTGAGAACACCACAAAAATGCTGAAATACACCGCGCTGTATATTTTTCTTCCGATCCTCTGGCTGAATCTGAATCAGTCTTCTGACTTAATCTGGAGTTTCGATCCTCTGGCTGAATTTATACTCAATTTAGTCCTCTGGTTGGATATTAATTTTGATCCTCGGGCTGGATACGATTTTGTCTTCTGGCTAGATCTTCTTGTTTCGACTCTCTGGCTGAATCTGATTTCCGGTCTTCGGGCTAGACCTGACTTCGATCTTCTAGCTAGATCTTCTTTGTTTCGATTCTCTGGCTGAATCTTTGATCTTTGATTCTCTGGCTGAGTCTATTTTCGGTCTTCGGGCTAGACTTGACTTTGATCTTCTGGCTAGATCTTCTTTGTTTCGATTCTCTGGCTGAATCTATGATCTTTGATTCTCTGGCTAAATCTGATTTTTGGTCTTCGGGCTAGACCTGACTTCGATCTTCTGGCTAGATCTGGATTGTTTTGATGATAAATTCCCATCATCAGGATCTCGCATCTGAGGCATGCGCTGGTTGACCCTCTTTCGAAATCTACACCCAACCTTTATGTTAGATATCCAGCTCCGAGAATACTCCACTTTTGGGCTTCGTACATATTCTTCAGGCTAGAACATGTTATAACGACTCTTCAATTAGACTTTTGTTTTTAAATTGCGATCCGCGGGCTAGACCCTCTTGTAGGTTGATTTTCTATTGAGCTGTCAATCTAATCCTCCAGCTGGCTTGCTGGGGAAATAACGCTTGTAGGCGATTCTCTGGCTGAATCTTCAAATTGAACCTCAGGCTGGCTCATTGGAAAACGATTCTCAGGCTGAATCTTCGAAATGACCCTCATGCTGGATCACACACACTTGATCCTCTGGCTGAATCTCATGACTTTGGTTGTAAAGCAATTCTTCACTCTACTTTGAAGAACCTGTTTATCAGCTTATGTGTATGCTTGATATGCATGCAAATGCAAATGTTATGCATGGTGTAAAAAGAAATCTGCTTGGGGAAGCAAGCTCCGGTAGGGAACGGATCGCTGTATCAATCCTTGAATGTGCTGTGGGGAACGATCCGTCTGCCGGGACCGGGGAGCCACCGAAAATAAATCGGCTTTTTTCTGGAAAGTTGGCCTTGCTGGGGAAGTATCAACTATGGAAACTTTGTTTGGCGAGGCTCTGTAAGGAGAGTCTGTGGGGAAAGCACTTCCTGGGGAAATGTCGTAGGAATCGACCTTTGCTGGGGATATGAACTTGCTAATCGTCCTCAGGCGGAGAATCAAAACAAATCTGTTAAAAATAAATCTGCTGGGGAATGAGATGAACACTGGGGACACCACCCTCTTGTTTGTTGGGTATGCAACTACTCCGCTGTTGTTGGGGATACAAGGTGCAACTCTACTGGGGGGACATGCTCTGCTGAGGAGAGACTTTGTCAACCGCTTGGGGATGAGGATTCATGACTTGGCATCCAGTTCCTGTGACCTGCAAACACACACGTATGTCCCGGGGGAATTGCTCGGTTTGAATTCACCGTCCGGGATTAAGCACATTCAAAGCAATTTTAAGTGTTTTCCTATGCAAATCATCTGCAAAAGTCGCCGTTATGTTCAGATGCAATATGTTTCATCAAGAATTCAAACATCTTTTGCAAACAAACTGATAAATGAAAAATAAAGAGGCTTTTTAACTGAATTATTCGACTTTCATTGGTTGAAAAATTTGTTCCAGGAATAGGCGAGTACATCAGGAAGCTGATCCCTGAAATGAGGCGATCGCTATAAATTGAACAAAAGAAACTATCCTAATGGCAATGTGGATACGGGGTCCCACTGAGTTTCGACTCTGATATGGCTCGTATGACCTCAAGACGCTCTGCTCATCTTTCCTTCTAAAGTGGATGATTAGTCGATCTTTAACCTTCGAAGATCGTCGGATTGAATGAAACGGTGATATAACACGGATGAACTCAGATCGCAATCATTCGCTTATTCCCTTTTTTGCGTGGACCGCCCTTTTGGGTTTTCAATCCACCGGTGTCATACGGTGAACTGACTTTGGGTGTTTTGCTTTTTATCGCAATGTCGCGGATAGCAAGAGTCGCCACCGACTTTTCTTTTATCCAATAAGGAAAGGTGGAAAAGAACAGGAAAGACCTCAATAGATTTTGGGTTCGGGAGGTACATTATACAAAGGGAAGGTATTAGCACCCTTTGTATCCATGGTTATCCATGGGCTCTTAATTACTGGATCACTTATATTTTTGTCTGAAAAGTGTCGGTGAATTGCTTAAAAAATGTTTGAAAGAGAGTTTAACTTTGTAATGATTCTCGTATGAATGTATACAAAGTATTTATCTCATTTGATTTTGAAAATGGTTTAGAAAAATATAACTCGGTAATGATTCTAGTATGAATGTATACCAAGTGGTGATTTTCTAGGATTTGTAAAGTGTAAAGTGTGAGGGGTGGAAAATGTTTTAGGTTATGATCCAGCAATTGAGAGTTATACCTTCCTAAGGTCGTTATGAACGTTTCCTATCCTTATGAGGGTAAAACTGTCCTTACTATTGAGAAGTAAGTAATTTTACCCTTTGGATGTTAAAGGGTCATCGTAGGGTCATCGATAGGTCATTGAAGGCAACAGTTGTAAAGATACCTTAGCATTCGAAGGGACGATCATCATTTAACCGTAGGCTACACCGAAGGGTCATCGAGGGACAAAATCGTATTTTCGAAGGCAACATCCGAGGGACCATGATTTATTTTATGATGATTTAATCGAAGGGTCTTTGCTAAGTGTATCCCTACATTCGCGGGACATGACCGTTATACCGTAATACCGTAGGGCAGCAAAGAGCGGTCCAAGATCACTTATTTAAAGGCAATATTTTAAGGTCAATTAGGTAATTAGGACGAGCCTCCATATTAAAATCAATACATTAAAATTAATACATTAAAATTAATACATTAAAATTAACACATTAAAATTAATTAAGTAATTTAGGGTGAGTCTCCACAAGGGTATCCCACAAATAAAGTGGAAGACCTAACGGCCATCTTTTCCTGGGACATGTGAACCTTGGCAAAATTCAGCAAACGGGTTAGAATACCAAATCGGGGTGTAATCGAAGATTACACCGCAAAAGAAAATACAGCAGCATGAATGTCAGGCAAAACAGTGCATAATTAACATAGAATAGATCAGATACGCATAGGACATAACAAACAAAATATTAGCGACTGTCCCGTTCGCCTCTGCCTCGCCTAGCGAGGGCCTAGCGAATACTCGCTACATACTCGCTTAGCGATGTGCTAGCGAGCGGCTGCGGGTTTTGAATTTCAGAACAGTATGACTTCAACCTGCGGCATGGCTTATGGCATCCAACACATAATTATACGGTTCAGCATTCACAATATTCAGGCACACTTAAATTCACATGCAAAACCTCAAATATGTTTATGAATTCAATTATAATATCACATGCAAGTTAAGAACATAAAGCGGTATCACATGCAAATTAAGAAAATAAAGCGATAATAGTAGTGCAAACCTGTTTGCAATCGAATTGCAACCTTGAATTGGCGAGCCGGATTGAGTTGGGCGGTGGTCGCTTCGGAGCGGAGGAGCGGCCTTCAGGGTTTCTAAACTAGCCTCCAGGGTTTTTGTGCCAGGGTTTTCGTCTGTCTCCCTCTGTTTTTCCGTCCGTCCCCTTTTCGTTACTGAAGTGCTGGTATTTATAATGCCTTTTTTCATGACCTAATGGGCTCAGAACGAAGCCCGAAATTTTTTGTTGTCTGTCAGCCTCGCTAGGCGAGCTGGTAGCGAACGTTTGCTTCGCTAGGCGAGCGTGTAGCGAACGTTCGCTAGGCGAGCGTGTAGCGAACGTAACGTTCGCTAGGCGAGCGTGTAGCGAACAGGCCAGTTTTGGGCCATTTTCTGGATTGGGCCATTCGTGAGCCGGGCCTTCGTTCCTTTGGGATGTCAGTGCCTTGTGGAACAAGTCGGAGGGTCTTGGAAAATGCTTTGTAATATCAACGGGCAAATTTTGGGGTATGACAGCTGCCCCTGTTCAATATTCTTGAACCGAGAGAGTTAGAATGGCGAGTATGCCGTTCGTGGTCTGGAGGTGAAAGATTATTGAACACTAGAATGCCCCAAAAATTTGCGCTTGTCCATTAGTCTTGATGGACATGGGCTTAAAGATGCCATCCAGGAGGTTCGATGACGAGATTTCCAGATTGTGTCGTACGTTAGACGATATCTGGAGACATGGGTGTCACACCGGGTCATACGCTAGGCCGTATAGTGAGTCATCCATTATGCTGTCGACTTCGTCGGGGAGTCGGAGTATGCTATATACTGCTAGGGATAAGGGATCAGAATGGATCATACACTGGACCGTATCTGAATACCGGAGTGAGCTGTTCGTTAGGCAGATGACTTTGCCGAGGATGAAAAATCAGAATGGATCGTACGCTAGATCGTCTCTGAGTTGAAGATCCAAATGGGTCTTATGATAGACTGTATTGGAGTTGCAGTATGAGCCGTCCATTAGGCTGAATCTGATGATAAAAGGGGGTAGTCGTACACTAGACTACACTTCAGAAATGTACCGTACACTAGGTAGCATCTGAGAAGATGAAGGTTTAACTTGGTCGTACATTAAACCATATCTGAGCAGAATGAGCCGTCCATTAGGCTAAATCTGATGATAAAAGGGGGGTAGTCGTACACTAGACTACACTTCAGAAATGTACCGTACACTAGGTAGCATCTGAGAAGATGAAGGTTTAACTTGGTCGTACATTAAACCATATCTGAGCAGAATGAGCCGTCCATTAGGCTAAATCTGATGATAAAAGGGGGTAGTCGTACACTAGACTACACTTCAGAAATGTACCGTACACTAGGTAGCATCTGAGAAGATGAAGGTTTAACTTGGTCGTACATTAAACCATATCTGAGCAGAATGAGCCGTCCATTAGGCTGAATCTGCTGAAAAGGGAGTAGTCGTACACTAGACTACCATTCAGAAATGTACCTGTCTGAAGGTAGCATCTGAGAAGATGAAGGTTTAACTTGGTCGTACATTAAACCATATCTGAGCAGAATGAGTCGTCCATTAGGCTGAATCTGCTGAAAAGGGAGTAGTCGTACACTAGACTACCATTCAGAAATGTACCTGTCCGAAGGTAGCATCTGAGAAGATGAAGGTTTAACTTGGTCGTACATTAAACCATATCTGAGCAGAATGAGCCGTCCATTAGGCTGAATCTGCTTAAAAGGGAGTAGTCGTACACTAGACTACCATTCAGAAATGTACCTGTCCGAAGGTAGCATCTGAGAAGATGAAGGTTTAACTTGGTCGTACATTAAACCATATCTGAGCAGAATGAGCCGTCCATTAGGCTGAATCTGCTTAAAAGGGAGTAGTCGTACACTAGACTACCATTCAGAAATGTACCTGTCCGAAGGTAGCATCTGAGGAGGGAGTAGCCGTATACTAGACTACCATTCAGAAATGTACCTGTCCGAAGGTAGCATCTGAGGAAGGAAGTAGCCGTATACTAGACTACCATTCAGGAATGTACCTGTCCGAAGGTAGCACCTGAGCAAGGGAGTAGCCGTATACCAGACTACCATTCAAGAATGTACCTGTCCGAAGGTAGCACCTGAGCAAGGGAGTAGCCGTATACCAGACTACCATTCAGGAATGTACCTGTCCGAAGGTAGCACCTGAGCAAGGGAGTAGCCGTATACCAGACTACCATTCAGGAATGTACCTGTCCGAAGGTAGCACCTGAGTAAGGGAGTAGCCGTATACCAGACTACCATTCAGGAATGTACCTGTCCGAAGGTAGCACCTGAGCAAGGGAGTAGCCGTATACCAGACTACCATTCAGGAATGTACCTGTCCGAAGGTAGCACCTGAGCAAGGGAGTAGCCGTATACCAGACTACCATTCAGGAATGTACCTGTCCGAAGGTAGCACCTGAGTAAGGGAGTAGCCGTATACCAGACTACCATTCAGGAATGTACCCGTCCGAAGGTAGCACCTGAGCAAGGGAGTAGCCGTATACCAGACTACCATTCAGGAATGTACCTGTCCGAAGGTAGCACCTGAGCAAGGGAGTAGCCGTATACCAGACTACCATTCAGGAATGTACCTATCCGAAGGTAGCACCTGAGCAAGGGATGAAGGTCTAACTTGGTCGTACATTAGACTGTATTTGAGCAGCATCTGGTCTAACTTGGTCGTACATTAGACTGTATTCGAGTTGAATCCGAGGACTTGACGGTCTAACTTGGTCGTACATTAGACTGTCACTGAGCAGAATCTGGTCTAACTTGATCGTACATTAGACTGTATCTGGGCAGAATCCGAGGACTTGACGGTCTAACTTGGTCGTACATTAGGCTGTCACTGAGCAGAATCTGGTCTAACTTGGTCGTACATTAGACTGTATCTGCAGAATCTGACTTGAAGGTCTAACTTGGTCGTACATTAGACTGTATTTGCAGAATCTGACTTGAAGGTCTAACTTGGTCGTACATTAGACTGTATTTGCAGAATCTGACTTGAAGGTCTAACTTGGTCGTACATTAGACTGTATTTGATGACTGGAAGGTCTAACTTGGTCGTACATTAGATTGTAGTTGATGACTGGAAGGTCAGAATGGATCGTCCGTTAGATCGTATCTGAGTTGTTGAAGGTCATAGAAGGTCATATGTTGAGCTGAATCAGAGTGAACCGTACGTTAGGCTGTATCTGATAGTATTTGTATATGTTGTATTTGCAATAATTTACTGGGGATGGGCTTATAGATGCCATCGTTAGGAGGATGTCAGAAGGAATGGTGACATGGAGTATATCTGAAAGATGTAATTGAATCCTGAATGTAATTGATAAGGATGTCCGTCTGAATGGACCTTTGTTTTGATTGTATCAAGAGGATAATTAACCTGAAAAATAAAGTTAGCTTCATGCCATGTCATGATGCATGAGATGCAAATGTGGTAGATATGCGGGTGCTGTGAAATGATGTAATGAGTGAATTATGCGTCTGGAATAAATGAGAGCATTGTATGATGTAATGCATATGATGTGGAATAAAAATTGTATGTAGGTATGTGATGTGAAATGAGGCAATGAATGCACTATGCGTCTGAAACGTCCTTCCAGGGAACTCTACTGGGGAGATAAGTCTCAGTCTTCTGGTCGGAGATATTTGTATTGATGACCCTTCCTTAGCTAGGGGTATTTGACCTTTATCTGATGGCAGAGATATTCAACAGAGCCTGGCTGGGGTAGAAGAGATGACCAGTCTAGTGATGCCAAGTTCTTCTGGGGCATAACTGGCTTAGCCGGGGAATAGAATTGGCAACAGATTCATTGGAAAGCCTGGTTAGACCTTCTCCTCGATCCTGAAGTCCTTTAGTAATTGTCATTGTTATTTTATGCATGTATTTTTGATAAACATTGATCATATTCAAATGCATATATCAGTTCAAGTTAAATCAATGGACGTTTATGCAAACAAAATAGAGAAAGTAAAACAAAAGCATTTTTTTTTTTGAAACAGAATTGTATTGATTTAGAAAGAGGGCCTATAAACAGGCAATTTGTGTACAAGGAGACAGAAATCCTAGTAAGAGGAAATCGTCAAGAAACGAAGACAAAGCTATGCAGAAAAAAAGTCCTGTTGATTTTAATTCCACTACTGTCATTATGTCTTCAAGCCTCTCATCTCCTGCTGTCGGATGAAAGTGATTGGCTTGTTCAGTCCCTTGAACTTGGTTGAAGCTGACAGAGAACGGGACATAGTCATACGCTTTAATCCCTAATTTTTGCCTGGACCGCCTTTTCAGGTTTTCAGTCCACCAGGATACCCATTTTTGCCCAAGCCGCCTTTTCAGGTTTTCGACCTGCCGGGTGTACATTTGTATATGTTTATCCCTAATTTTTGCCCAAACCCTTTTGGTTCGCCGGGATGCCCTTACTTTTGCCTAGGCACGTCGGCCTAGCGAGTCTCTGTTATGCGTAGTATTTTTTTTAACTATGTCAGCGTTCACAGGATGCGGGAACTCTTCGCCGTCCATTGTAGCAAGCATCATGGCTCCACCAGAGAATACCTTCTTAACTACAAATGGCCCTTCGTGTGTGGGAGTCCATTTGCCCCTGGGATCACCTTGTGGTAGAATGATACGCTTTATTACCAAGTCGCCAATTTGATACACCTGTCTCTTGACTCTTTTGTTAAATGCCTGGGTCATGCGTTTCTGACATATCTGCCCATGACAAACAGCCGCAAGTCTCTTTTCATCAATCAGATTTATCTGATCGAGTCGAGTTTGAATCCACTCATCCTCATCTAAGCCTGCATCTTTCACAATTCTTAGAGAGGGAATCTGAACTTCCACTGGTAAAACGGCTTCCATTCCATAGACTAAAGAGAAGGGAGTTGCCCCTGTCAAAGTGCGTATTGAAGTGCGATAACCCTGGAGAGCAAAGGGTAACCTCTCATACCAGTCTTTGTATGTTACTGGCATTTTTGGTATGATCTTCTTGATATTCTCATTAGCAGTCTCCACGGCGCCGTTCGTCTTTGGCCGGTACGGAGAAGAGTCATGGTGCTTTATTTTGAACTGCGTGTAGAGTTCAGTTTAGTACCATTATCAGTGATAACTCTCTCAGGAGACAGCAGGTTTCTCAGATGTATATTTGATAGAATCCATCTTAGAAATCAATAAAGTGGTATGATTCAACATATACTGTCTTAGTCGGCGAGCAGCCCAGGCCAGAGCACAGCAAGCTTTCTCGAGCTGTGAGTATCTTGTTTCACAGTCGGTACCTTTTGCTAAGGCAGTGTATGGCATGCTCTTTTCGACCAGACTCGTCATGTTGCCCCAGCACACCCTATTGAATTTTCTAACACGGTCAAATACATGATTAGAGGTCTTCCTTAGAATTGGAGGTTCTTGGAGATATTTCTTGATTTTGTCATTCATCATTCCATACCATCTCTTGATTTTTCTTTTTTGGTAATTTGAAGATGGGTTTGCAGGTAGTAGTCAAATGTGGGATGAATCGGGCAATGTAATTCGAGTGCCCCAAGAAACCTCTGACTTCTTTCTTGTCTATTTCAGTACCCATTGCAATTTCAATTGATTCCTCCTGGGGCTGTATGGTCTTTTCTTCTTGTAGTAACAGTCTGACAAGTTCACCAGGGACTTCACAATCTTCCTCGCTTCCATCCTCGGCTTGGTAGATCGGATTTTCAAAATCATAATGAACAGTAGCAGAACTATTATCAACAGGATCCAGAGTGGATATGGATCGGAAAACTGTTACGTGCGTGTGTGCAAGAAAACATAGCTTGTTTTGAAAAATGACAGGAAAGATAAAGAGCGCAATATTTGAATGCAAAAGGTCCATTGATTTATTGAATGTAAATATGCTTATGAAAATGACAAAACCCTTGAAAAATTAGCTATTGTGCCCCGGGCATAGACACAATGCCTTAAAATGCTAAAACAACAATAACAATTACTCCTGACTAAAGGAAATCGGGATAGTGTCTTCAGCCTTCCAACTATCGAGTCTGTCACCAATTGTTGGGGAAATCCAGCTATCCAAGTCACAATCGTTATCAGTATCTTCCACAGCATTGACAGTCTCGTCATGATTAGGCAGAGGGGCAGTGATGCCATTAGGAGTCTCCGGAGGATCAAATTCAAATTCTCCGGCGTCGATCATATCCTGAATTTTGTTCTTCAACGACCAACAATTGTTTGTATCATGCCCGGGTCTATCGGAGTGATATGCACACCTGGCATTGGGATTATAACGAGGAGAAGTAGTGTTGGGTTTTGCAGGAGGATCTCTGAGGGTAATTAAATTTGCTTTTAGCATACCCTGCAGTGCCTGTGCTAAAGTCATATTGATCTTCGTAAACTGCCTTCTTCCCGGGTTAATGTGCCTCACAGGTTTCTGGTCTTTCTTTTTCTCGAGCAAAAGAGCCTTCAGTTCCTCCTGCCCCCTGGATAAGTTCAAGATCATCTTCTGGAGTTGAGCATTCTGAGCCTGGAGGTCTTTGACAATTTGTTCGAGGTCCATTTTTCTGTTTGGAGGAAAACCGTGAGAACATTGATCCCTTTAGAACACCTGTTATGCAATGTTATGCTATGCAATGTATGTAATGTTTTCAAGGACTTTTGGAATTCAACTTTACGTAAACTACCAAAAAGGAAACTCTTTTTTTTTTTTTTTTTTACGAAATAGAGAAAAGTTAAATCCCTAAGTCCTCGAAATGGTTAGTACAATGCCATGATGTTATGATGTTATGATGTTAAGTAAAATAACAAGCACAAACGAATCACACAACAATCATTCCTAGGTTTTAAGGCTTGCATGAGTTCTATAGGTAAGTACCCTCCCCACTGAAGTTTAGTTGGTTCAACCTGTCCTAGAATAGTAACCGGGTTCTAGAAGGATCTCCAATCATTGACTTTCCTTTAAGTCCACTTCAGTGCAACGCCAAGTGGTTGACCGAAGCTTCCCTAAAGTCCAATCTCAAGGAGTGTAGTATCGAGTCTCAACCAAGCCCCAGTCGGAACCGAAGTCAGTTAGCTCACTACTTTCTAATGGCCAGGATGAGTCAATTAGGGTTCTAAAGGTCTGGTTAATGCTTCGATGACACCACGCGGAAGCCAAATTTTTCCTCAAGTAACATGAGGAACATCAGGACAACCAAAGTGTCACATTAACCGTAGCCATCATTTTAACCATTCCAGTATACGCCGGATAGTCGCGATGATCTATTGCTACTTACCTAAGGTACACTAGATCCGGGTGTAGGATCTTTCACTCAAGCATAGGATACCCAAGCAATCCCTTAAAAGTAAATCAAACAATTCAAATAAGTGATCTTGTTTTTTAAGGTAACCTCTCTTTTTAAAGTGTCCCCAGCAGAGTCGCCAGTTCTGTCATACGGTGAACTGACTTGGTGTGTTTTGCTTTTTATCGCAATGTCGCGGATAGCAAGAGTCGCCACCGACTTTTCTTTTATCCAATAAGGAAAGGTGGAAAAGAACAGGAAAGACCTCAATAGATTTTGGGTTCGGGAGGTACATTATACAAAGGGAAGGTATTAGCACCCTTTGTATCCATGGTTATCCATGGGCTCTTAATTACTGGATCACTTATATTTTTGTCTGAAAAGTGTTGGTGAATTGCTTAAAAAATGTTTGAAAGAGAGTTTAACTTTGTAATGATTCTCGTATGAATGTATACAAAGTATTTATCTCATTTGATTTTGAAAATGGTTTAGAAAAATATAACTCGGTAATGATTCTAGTATGAATGTATACCAAGTGGTGATTTTCTAGGATTTGTAAAGTGTAAAGTGTGAGGGGTGGAAAATGTTTTAGGTTATGATCCAGCAATTGAGAGTTATACCTTCCTAAGGTCGTTATGAACGTTTCCTATCCTTATGAGGGTAAAACTGTCCTTACTATTGAGAAGTAAGTAATTTTACCCTTTGGATGTTAAAGGGTCATCGTAGGGTCATCGATAGGTCATTGAAGGCAACAGTTGTAAAGATACCTTAGCATTCGAAGGGACGATCATCATTTAACCGTAGGCTACACCGAAGGGTCATCGAGGGACAAAATCGTATTTTCGAAGGCAACATCCGAGGGACCATGATTTATTTTATGATGATTTAATCGAAGGGTCTTTGCTAAGTGTATCCCTACATTCGCGGGACATGACCGTTATACCGTAATACCGTAGGGCAGCAAAGAGCGGTCCAAGATCACTTATTTAAAGGCAATATTTTAAGGTCAATTAGGTAATTAGGACGAGCCTCCATATTAAAATCAATACATTAAAATTAATACATTAAAATTAATACATTAAAATTAACACATTAAAATTAATTAAGTAATTTAGGGTGAGTCTCCACAAGGGTATCCCACAAATAAAGTGGAAGACCTAACGGCCATCTTTTCCTGGGACATGTGAACCTTGGCAAAATTCAGCAAACGGGTTAGAATACCAAATCGGGGTGTAATCGAAGATTACACCGCAAAAGAAAATACAGCAGCATGAATGTCAGGCAAAACAGTGCATAATTAACATAGAATAGATCAGATACGCATAGGACATAACAAACAAAATATTAGCGACTGTCCCGTTCGCCTCTGCCTCGCCTAGCGAGGGCCTAGCGAATACTCGCTACATACTCGCTTAGCGATGTGCTAGCGAGCGGCTGCGGGTTTTGAATTTCAGAACAGTATGACTTCAACCTGCGGCATGGCTTATGGCATCCAACACATAATTATACGGTTCAGCATTCACAATATTCAGGCACACTTAAATTCACATGCAAAACCTCAAATATGTTTATGAATTCAATTATAATATCACATGCAAGTTAAGAACATAAAGCGGTATCACATGCAAATTAAGAAAATAAAGCGATAATAGTAGTGCAAACCTGTTTGCAATCGAATTGCAACCTTGAATTGGCGAGCCGGATTGAGTTGGGCGGTGGTCGCTTCGGAGCGGAGGAGCGGCCTTCAGGGTTTTTAAAGTAGCCTCCAGGGTTTTTGTGCCAGGGTTTTCGTCTGTCTCCCTCTGTTTTTCCGTCCGTCCCCTTTTCGTTACTGAAGTGCTGGTATTTATAATGCCTTTTTTCATGACCTAATGGGCTCAGAACGAAGCCCGAAATTTTTTGTTGTCTGTCAGCCTCGCTAGGCGAGCTGGTAGCGAACGTTTGCTTCGCTAGGCGAGCGTGTAGCGAACGTTCGCTAGGCGAGCGTGTAGCGAACGTAACGTTCGCTAGGCGAGCGTGTAGCGAACAGGCCAGTTTTGGGCCATTTTCTGGATTGGGCCATTCGTGAGTCGGGCCTTCGTTCCTTTGGGATGTCAGTGCCTTATGGAACAAGTCGGAGGGTCTTGGAAAATGCTTTGTAATAGCAACGGGCAAATTTTGGGGTATGACAACCGGGACACCCTTTTTTGCCTGAGTCGCCCTTTCGGGTTTTCGACTCACCGGGTGTACATTTTTTTTTATATCCCTAATTTTTGCCCGAACCTCTTTATTCTTTTTTTTTTGGTTCGTCGGGATGCCCTTTTTTGCCTGGATTCTTTTTCTTTCATCCAGCGGGTCAATTTTATGCGAAGCATTTTTTAACTGCGTCTGAGTTGACAGGGGATGGGAAGTCTTCGCCATCCATGGTTGTTAGCATCAAAGCTCCGCCAGAGAAAACCCTTTTAACCACGTATAGACCCTCATAGTTCGGTGCCCATTTGCCCCTGTGATCTGTGTTGGGAGGAAGAATTCTTTTGAGTACCAATTCGCCGACTTGATACTCCTGAGGGCGTACTTTCTGATCAAACGCTCTCTTCATTCGTCTCTGATATAGTTGGCCATGACATATAGCTGCTAGTCTCTTTTCCTCAACTAGGCTCAGCTGATTGTATCGGCTTCATTGTTGGTGCAGGGAAAAGTTATTCTGGCACAAAATGGCATATGAACCCCCTTTGGCGTGATCAACACTGCACCAACTCCGCGACCATTGACGTTGACCGCCCCATCAAACATCATAATCCATTTGGATTCAGGGTCAGGCCCCTCCTTCGGGAGTGGTTCCTCGCAATCTTTCGATTTGAGAAACATGATGTCCTCATCAGGAAAGTCGAACCTCATAGGTTGGTAATCATCAATCGGTTGCTCTGCAAGATAGTCTGACAAGACACTTCCTTTGATGGCTTTTTGTGAAGTGTATTGGATGTCATACTCTGTCAGTATCATTTTCCACCTAGCAACTCTTCTAGTAAGCGCTGGCTTTTCAAAAATATACTTGACGGGATCCATCTTTGATATCAATAGAGTCGTGTGAGTCAACATATACTGTCTTAGTCGGCGAGCAGCCCATGCCAAAGCGCAACAAGTTTTCTCGAGCAGTGAGTATCTTTGTTCACAGTCGGTAAACTTTTTGCTAAGGTAGTATATTGCATGCTCTTTTCGACCTGACTCGTCATGCTGACCGAGCACATAACCCATTGACCCTTCTAACACCGTCAAGTACATGATCAATGGTCTTCGATTTTCATTGCCATGTCGGGATGAGTTCGGCGTAACTTCTGCTTCACCGGCGGCATATCTTCATTCAACGTTAACCTGTGCACAACGATGTCTGTATCCAAACCTGACATATCTTGATAGGACCAAGCAAAGATGTCGACGTACTCATGAAGCAAACTGATCAACTGTTCTTTCACCTCGGCCTGTAGACTGGCCCCGATCTTGATCTCTTTCTTGTCGTCTTCGGTACCAATGTTGACGGTCTCAATCACCTCCCGATAAGGTGTAACAGTTCGGTCCTCCTGTTTCAACAACCTGGCTAACTCTTCAGGCAATTCACAATCTTCCTCAACCCCTTCTTCGGCTTGATAGATAGGATTGTCGAAGTCATACTTGGCCATAGCAGTGTCGTTAGCAGTGAGATCCGGGTGATCATCTCTGCATGATGGAGGATCATGCTTTACCTTAGGACGAGAGATTTTTGGAAGGAAGAACGAAAGAGAAACATTGCCATTTTTTGTAAAAGTAAAATAATTGAAAGAAAGAGAACACAAAATTGTTTGTAAAAGTTGTCCTTTATTGATGATGAAAATAATTACGAAATGTAACTAAATGGATGACCCTACAGATGAGTCATTACACCTTGGGCAAAGTGTAAGACTTTATTATGCATGTAAAAAGGAAAACAATAAAAATTACTCTTTCAGTAGAGTAACCCGGACGACTTTTTCAGACGACCAATTGTTGAGCTTTTCTCCCAAGACACACGGTCGAATCCAGCTATCTAAGTCACAGTCGCTGTCAGCCTTGTCTTCATCTGCAGCATTGATGATGTGGGGAGAAACCAAACCCCCGCTGGAGAAAGTACCGGCTTCATTCTTCTGAGACTCCGGAGTAAACCTCAATCCAAACTTGTCTTCTTTGATGACTGGCTCCACAAATTTGCCCCAGCCTTGGGCATTACCAACTTTAACCACTTCAACAGCTTGCTTGTATGAAGAGATAGAAGTCCCAACCTTCTCAGTCTTAGATGAAAAAACAGCTTTGGGCGCGACCTCACTGATGTTTATGGCTTCGAAGCTCTGACACAGCATCTCATGCATCTCGCCATCCATCTCCACATACTTAAATGTAGACAGGTGGCTAACAAAAATATCCTCTTCACCACAGACAGTGACGACCTGACCCTCTAGTTCATATTTGAGCTTCTGGTGGAGGGTAGAAGTAACAGCACCGGCAGCATGAATCCAGGGCCGACCTAGCAGACAACTATAGGCAGGCTGGATATCCATCACATGAAAGGTGCTCTTGAACACTTGCGGTCCAATCTTAACTGGCAACTCAATTTCGCCAAAGACAGCTCTCTTAGAGCCATCAAAAGCCCTCACAACTAAATTACTTGGCCTCAGGATGACGCCATCGCAATCCAACTTCATTAAGGCTTTCTTTGGAAGAACATTCAGAGAAGAGCCTGTATCAACCAAAACATGGGAAAACACCACCCCCTTGCATTCCATTGTGATATGCAAAGCTTTGTTGTGATTCCTGCCCTCAGACGTCAGGTCATAGTTGGTGAAACCTAGCCCATGGCTAGCGTTTACATTTGAAACTACCGACTCCAGCTGGTTAACAGTTATCTCTAGTGGAACATAGGCCATATTCAGTACTTTCAACAAGGCCGCTCTGTGCGCCTCAAAGCACATCAATAATGAGAGAATGGAGATCTTCGAGGGTGTCTGATTTAGCTGGCCGACTACCTTGTAGTCACTTTTCTTGATAATCCTCATAAACTCATCCACTTCCTTCTCGAATGCGATCTTAGGAGGAGCTTCCTCAGTAGTAACCTCTTCGGTGGCTACCTGTTTTCCTTTAGCCTTGGCAGCTGCCTCAGCTTCAGTATTCGTGCGTAATGTTGATGGTGCAAATAGGCGTCCACTGCGAGTGAAGCCACCAACCCCTCCAACATTGTCTACAGCGGAGCTACCAATATCAATGTCTTCCCTGTTAACTTTCCGCCCCTGGAAGTAGATATCAGCCCCATAGTGCCACAGGATAGCACTGTCTTTCTCATACGGAGCAGGTCCTGGTACTGTGATGGTAACCGGACTAACCAGAGTCGATTGAGGGCTGTCAGAGAAAATTGTAATTGGTGTTGGACTTTCGACGTTCACCGTTGCTGGTTCTGTACTTTCTGGGAAATATACTGTTATCGGAGCGGGTCTCTCGGGAACATATATTTCTTCAGGAGTGAAATAAATCGTCACTGTCGACACATCATTCTTCACTGGACGGGTCTGATCGAACTGAAGACAACCTTCATCTATCAGTTGCTGAATACCCCTTCTCAAACTGTCACATCCGTTCTCGGTAGCTTGACAATTTCTGCACTCTCCCCCACAACCCGGGAAAATCTATCCTTTCAAAAGTCGGTCTTTGACCACCGATAGTGAAGTCTTCACTTTAGTCACATCAGAAACCAAATTCAAAATTTCCCCGCTATCAACCGCATTAATCCTTTGCCCGCCGTGGGCTGACATCGGGTTTTGGATAACATTAGGCACCGGAGAAAAATTGATAGCCTTGGCGTCTCTCAAATCTTGTACTTTTAGCTGGAGAGCCTTGCAATTATCTGTAGTATGGCCATGTGCGTTGGAGTGAAAAGCACATATGGTGTTGACATCATAACCTCTGGGTAAATTATTGGGATCGATTGGTGGAGCCAGAGTTCTTAACGTAACCAGATTCAGGTCAATCAGCCTGGGGAGTAATACAGAATAAGGCATTGGGATTGGCTCAATGACCCGGTCCGTCTGCCTTGGACGTTGTTGATAGTGTCTCTGCTGACCCGGATTACCTCCTTGTTGTTGATTGTTGTACCTGGGTTGCTGTTGTGGATGATATTGCGGTTGTTGTTGCTGTTAAGGAGCAGGTGTTGGAATAGTGACTGCGATCACTTGATCTTGATGATAATTAGGGCGTCCTCTGCCCCTGCCTCTGCTGGCATACACAATGCTTATCTCGCCTTCTCTTCTTCGTTGACCGTTACCAGTAAACGATTTCTTGGGACCTGACGAGTTGGAAGCGCTGTTGTCTTGAATTCGGCCCATCTTCAACAGACTCTCGATTCTTTCTCCAGCAATCACTATCTCTGCAAAGCTGATTGACGGGCAAGCAGCCAATCTCTCAATATAATTGCCTTAAAGAGTGTTCATGAACATGTCCGCCATCTCCCTTTCAGACATAGGGGGTTGGACGGACGC
Organism: Lathyrus oleraceus; assembly: GCF_024323335.1. NCBI lineage: Eukaryota > Viridiplantae > Streptophyta > Magnoliopsida > Fabales > Fabaceae > Lathyrus > Lathyrus oleraceus. The sequence continues at coordinate 117,076,145 of NC_066585.1, forward strand.
AGCAATTTGTCTCCAACACTGAGCGTATTCTCTAAAGGTCTCCTTGGCAGTCTGAGACATTCCTTGCAACAAGGTCCGATTTGGAGCCATGTCCAAGTTGTATTGATATTGCTTGACAAAAGCCTCCGCCAAGTCTTTCCAGCTCTTGATGGTAGTACGAGACAAATGAGAATACCATTCACGAGAAGCTCTAGTTAGACTGTCTTCAAAATAGTACATCCACAGTTTTTCATCTTCCGTGTGAGCTCTCAACCTTCCCAGATAAGATTGGAGATGAGTGCGTGGGCAAGAAGCCCCATTGTATTTCTCAAAAGTAGGGGGTTTGAACTTGTGAGGAATCCTTACTCCCTGAACCAGACCAAGATTTGTGACGTCAAAACCTAAGGAATTTTGAGACTCCAAAGATTTGAGCTTCTCAGCAAGCTCATCCATACAGCGAGTGGTCTCGTGGGCTTCGTCGTGCAAAGAGAATTGATCATACTGATAGTCTTCAGTAAAGGGGTGCCCGTTAATCCGAATTCCTTGATTCACGTTGTACCTTCCGCCAATACCATTTCCAACATTCCCCGGGTTGCCAACATTACCCGGGTTTCCATCAGCATTTGTGTTACTAGTGTTCACAGGGTTATCAGTGTTCCCAGGGTTACTAGGGTTTCCCTCAGCATTTGGTATCTCTACCTCTGGATCGGGCCTCAGTTGCTCAACCAATTCCCTCAGCTTTTCCTGGCCTTCTGCCATACCAGTCATTAATGTCATGAACTGATCCATCCTTTCACGCATATCAGCCAACTCTTTCTGTACCTGGTCCATCGCTAGTTGCGGACGATTTTCCTTTGTCGGGTACCTGCGGACTCGCTTGGGACCAATAATGCCTGAAACAGGGAACAAACTTTAGACACTGCGGTGACACCTGCAAAACAGACAAGGGTTAATATGCATGGTATGCGATGCGCTGCTTAGCCAATTTTAAGGCGCCCCCCCTTTGAAAGGGAATACCCTGCAAATGAATAAGCATGAGATGTTGGATGCAAATATCCAAATGATGTTATGCAATGCAAAGGCATGTCAATCAGGATTACTGTATCTGCTTGAACATCTGTCGGGTTGCACTGTCTGAAGAGAAACCCACTGAGGAATATAATACAAGATCACAACTCTGCTCCAGAAAACCGGGTTGGTTGGAGGTTAAAGTTTCCTGAATTTAGCCCGCCCCTCACTGGTAGGTTCTAAGAACAGAAGTTTGTCAACTTTAGCCCTTCAGTCGAGAATAATACGTTTACCACTGAAGGTTTGACATTATTACGGGATAAAAGACCTCCACTGACTCCCCTCAACAGGACATCCTAATAGCAAGTTCGCAGTCTCGGGGTCCTCGGATTGATCAGCGAAAATGCGCCCACCAGAGCTAACATAATCACGTCTCGAAGGAGAGGCCTCGACTGAGTTCTCGGGAAATGGTCACCAGAGTCGACGATTTCTAGAGGAACATCATGCCGTTACAGAACACCCGTAGGACAGAATATATCCAAAAGAAACCTCGTCTGGGTGTGGGTTTTCATGAACGACTTAACGTAGCAACATGCCACGCAAGCCTCATGACTATCCACTCTAAAACCTGTGTGTACACTCAAGCCTGGGTAATGGGCTTATCTCTCATAGAACATCCCATCCCACAAATAGAACCAGCAGATATAGCAATCATATGTACACAATGCAATAAGATAAGGCAGGTAAATAAATAACTGTAAAAAAGCATGAACACCCAATAAACAAACAACCTACAAAAGCTAGGAGGGACTCGCTTAGGGAAATCGGGTCCCCAGCAGAGTCGCCAGCTGTCGCAACCTGAAAAAGGAAATGCGAAAAAACAACCGGCGAGAAAAGAGATGACAGAAGAGTTGCCACCGTGCGTTATTTATCCCAAAGGAGGGAAAGGAAACGCTCGAAATAAACCTGAAAAAAAGGAAAGGAAAAGACAAGGTCTCGCAACCAAATCTTGGGTTCGGGAGTCGGTTATGCGAAGGGAAGGTATTAGCACCCCTACGCATCCGTAGTACTATACGGGATCCACTTTTGTAGTTCTTGTCTAAAGGGTGTAGGTTTATCTAATGTACTATTTATTAAAAGGGTTAAAAGAAAATAACTCGCACGGATATCGCATCCATTGCATACGTATCTCATCTGAATATGAGAATCAGAGTCTTCGTAGCTCAGCTACCTATTGGGTTAAGGGGAAGTGTGTGCTCGGTAAGACATCGTGTCTTATGCCTACGTATCTCATCTGGAATGAGAATCAGAGCAAGTCGTAGTTCGGCTAACTACGGGTTAAGGGTTGTGTTTTTGGGTGAACGACGTTACTACGCAATCTACTGGATGCTCGACCTTTGGAGACTTACTCGCCTGTAGTAGAAGAAGTTAACGTGTTCTTAGGAGAAGAAAAATCAATGAGTTGGGGTGTTTTAGGGATGCTTACGCAAAAAGGCAGTCCTAGACGAAGGAATCACGCTACCTTAATAGACATGCAAACGGGAGACTATCAAACCATACAAAACAAACATGCATAAAGTAAACACGCCAGCAAGGGGGCTCAAACATACAAGGGTAGGGCTTTAGTCAAGAGGGGTCATATCAACCTCGACAAATAAGCCATGGGAGGGTAATCAAACGGGCTCTTAACTACTGACATTGACCGTCAGGGTGAGCAAATCAAAAAGGGTAATGAGGATAAGACCTCGTAGCTCTTAACCCTAGGCAGGGTGAGCTCATGACAAAGCGTGGGGGTTCAGAAAGGTGAAACCCTCTCCACTGACCGGCCGGACAAAAGATCTTGGGCTTTTGTTCTGAAGCATCGACACGTAGTGTGATCTTAAAGAACAACGCACTGAATAACGGGGGATTGACTACTAATCCCTTTTATCCGTCAATTGCCTCTCCGTGGAGGTCTTTAGCACTGATGCCTCTTTTTGGAGGTCTTTAGGCACAACAATAAACACACAAAACATTTCCTCCTATCGAGGTCTTCCAGCTAAGAAAGCGGTAAAATGCGGGAAAAATAAAAGGGATCGGGAGATCTACCGTACGGATAAAGATCCGAGGTAACAACAAATAAAGAAAACAAGAAACCCAGAGATCCTTCCAAGCTAACACCATCAAAGAAAGCCAGTCAGTACAGGTAATCGGAATAAACCTCCAGGTGGTATCCCACAAATAAAGTGGAACACCAAGCAAACTATCCCTGCAAGAGTATGTGAGCCCTCACAAAAACTCAATGAACAGGTTAGAGTAACAGGATGGAATCAGGAGAAAACATGACATAACAAACACAAAAACAGGTTAGAGCAAACAGAAAACACAAATGTTGTCACGCTCGCTACTACTTCGCCTAGCGAAGCTTAGCGAAGCTTCGCTGCAGGCTCGCCTAGCGAAGGTGCTAGTGAGCGCCTGCGGGTTCTGGATTTCTCATGGATAACAATACGATTTTAGAAACTCCAAATCCTGTGGCATCCATCTCGGAAAACGAAACGATTAAACATTCAAGGTATTGTCTTATACATTCATGCAGATCTAAACCCGTGGGCAAAACCTCACGGTAATACCTCATACGTTCAGAGTATTCAAATTAAAAACACAGAGTAATGGGAATAAGGGCAAACCTGATTGGAGAGATCGATTAAACTCGAAAAGCACGGCTGGGTTTGCAAAGTAATGTTAGGGTTTGCGTGAGATGGAAGTGAAAAAGTGTGTGAGTCAGGGTGAACTTTTCAGAGCTGTCTGGAGGTTGCTGCAGATTAGTTCGTAGGTCACCTTCTGCCTCTTTTCTCTCTCTTTTTCTCCTTTTTTTTCTCCAGGGTTTTGTTTCACTGAAACTCTAGTATTTATAACCTAATTCCTGTGGCTTTGTGGGCTCAGAATCAAGGCAACTCAAGCCCATGACTTTCTGTTATATTCTAAAAACGCGCGCTTCGCCTAGCGAAGGATCTGCTCGCCTAGCGAGCATGACAGTTCCTTTCGCTAGGCAAACCATTCTGCTCGCCTAGCGAGCATGACAGTTCAGGCTCTGTTTTTCGCTCCTTCAAGATTAGTGTTTGAATGATGAATAGGCCCCATTTGAACCTGTTGGCAGTAACTCAAGTCTTTCCCTTGCGTTGACTGATCACCCGGATAGAACCCACAAAGTGTCTTGGATGATGTTCAAGCTTCTTGGATCTCATTCTGATTGACATGATGAAATGCAATATGAAATGCTAAATGAGCTAAAAATGAATGCATGCATGAGGAGGGCAAATTTTGGGGTGTTACACACCACCTTAGGAAAATAACCGTCTTCTCGAAACAGTTGATATACACCCGATTAAATTCTAACTAACACCATCCTCGAATCCGACCTCTCTTCGGGTTCAGGAAAATCACAACATCTCAAACAGGTTAACTAGCCAACACTGCACTCTTGCATGCAACAACATAATGTCCAAGCTCTATACAATTGGAACATCCAAGATAAGCAGACGCTCCTCCCCCACTTATTTCATTCCCAACCTGCAATGGAGAATAAAACAAGCATCGACAGTGTTCTCTCACACATGTCGCATACTAGGGAACAAACCTAATTAAACAACCTGGCCGGACGGACCGACCTGCTCTGATACCACTTATGTATCAGACAAACAGTATCGATCATGTCAGATACACGAATCAAATACAACGGGATTGAAAACCCTAACAACTATTGACCAACTGGTCGACCATGCTCTGATACCACTAATGTAACACCCCTTTTTCTACCCCAAATTACTTAGCATATAATCAGAGTAAATAAGCACGCATATAAACAAAAGGGCGTCACATCGACATTTTCAAAAACTAAAAGCTTTCAAAAACCAAACATCATTCATATACTATACACCTGGTCATTTAACATAACATATTTCAATTATCATGAATATTCAAGAATATGCGTTCGCAACGGAAAATAACGAATATCCATGCATTTCATCAAATGATCCATGTCCCATACCATGATCATCTCTCAATAATCTTTTCAATTAAACATGTTCACAATTAATAACATAAAACGTATCCAAATCAGATATGAGTTCCATACTACCAATCTACCCAGTGTTACATGACCAGAGCATTGACTCACTACTTAGTCTCTAAACGAAGTACCGCAACTCTCCAGCTAATCTCGAGTGAGCTACCGTCCACTTACTTCAGTGATACTACTCCTGAGTATCTGCGCGATACCCATGTAAAGGTAACATTCAAACAGAAAGGGTGAGAATTCAAATCATTATGAAGAAGTAAAATCAAGCACAATGATTAAATAAACAATTAAAGGAATTCATCACGCTTCATATAACCATGTAAATAATATTCATCAACATCTATTTCACATGTTTCAAACATCCATCAAAACTCAAGAAGCATAATATTCAAATCCAATATTATATTCTCAAATATACACATAACTACAATTATCACATAATCACATATTCAGTCAAGTTATGTACCCAAACATCACCAAATTCAATTACCATATCTCATACACACATCACAATCACACCAATGCAAACATTCAATTATCACCTAACTCTAATGTGACTTAATGCATGACATGTGACTCTATGCATGTGGTACCATCTACTACCACGCCTATTTCCAATTAAGGATCAACGTGTGCAACATCTACCACGCCTATTTCCAATTAAGGATCAACGTATGCAACATCTACCACGCCTATTTCCAATTAAGGATCAACATGTGCAACATCTACCACGCCTATTTCCAATTAAGGATCAACGTGTGCAACATCTACCACGCCTATTTCCAATTAAGGATCAACGTGTGCAACATCTACCACGCCTATTTCCAATTAAGGATCAACGTGTGCTACGTCTATTTCCAATTAAGGATCACCGTCTATGTGAACCCACAGTTTCACCGCTTCCACAATGAAGCCGACCATGCCATGAATGAATATACAAATACCAACACATATGCAATTAAGATCATCTCTACCATCTTAACATTCCACATATCACCAGAATTCAACTCTATGAATTATCCACCAATGGTACATATACACATTCATAACAAATACACCATTCACAAATCCACCAATGATACATATACACATTCATAACAATATATCATTCACAAATCCACCAATGACACATATACACATTCATAACAAATACACCATTCACATAATATGCAATTAACCAATTCATGTTATCACATGAATAATATCAACAAATAATAACAACTCATCAACATCTTAACATCATCGACATAACAACATAATTATCACGCAATCATATTACAACAATGCAACGATTCATCAACCAAACGTATAACCCAATATATTTATCAATACAATAGGCATGTGAATACTATTAAAATATATTAACAATCAATACCATGTTTTAGGTATGAGCATTAGCTTTCTAACGCTTCATACGCCACAAAAATTGGACTTACGAGTTAAAAGTTATGATCAAAACCGTGCACGAAGGCATTACTAAAAGTTGTTGTTTATTAAATTTTCCAACATAATTTTCATCTTCTTCAACCCCCAGAACATCCATGAAATAATCTCCAAAATTATTTTATTCCTGAAACAAAGTTATAGCCCTCTGTTTCAGCTATCCAAGGCTTCGAACGGCACTCGATTTGGACTTACGGATCAAAAGTTATGACCAAAACGATTTTGACAATAAAACATAAAAACAGGTCGCGAGTGTGACGGACAACATGCAAAATTTTCCGCGGTTTTCATCGTTGGAGGACTTCCGGACCTCCGATTTCAATTCCGTAAAAATCCAAACGTTCAGAAAATTATAACTCACACAATACTCCAAATATATAACGTTAATTTGCAGTTTTAACCCAATCAATCACCACAATCAAGCATAATCATCAAAACCTAACAATCCTAAAATCATGCAAATTAGGGATTTTAACCTAAACATACATCTACCCATTGATCCAATCATACTAACCCATAATAATAAGGATTCCCTCCTTACCTCTTCAATTTTCTGGAAACCCTAACTCTTCTCTTTACTTTTCCTCTCCTCTTTCTCTATTGCCTTCAAATGATCAATGAATCCTAATTCTCACTCTCCTCCCCTTTATTTATAGTATTCTATTTGGGCTCAAATCATGATACTCCTCATTTAATTAATAGGCTCAATAAGACCTAATAATTTAAATATCCCTATTTAATTCCAATAAATTAAACCAACTCAATATACCCACCAAGTTAATTAATTCCCTTATTCCTTATATCTCATATCAACTAAATTATTAATTAACACACCAAATTAATTAATATAATCGATTATTATACTACTTAACAACCAATTAATTAATTAACACTCCACATAATTAAAATAAAATATAATAATAATAGTATAAAAAATAAATACTAAAATTGAGTTGTTACAAGTGACGTCGAAGAGATACAAGGCAAGATTGGTCGCAAGGGGTTTCACTCAGAAAGAAGGTGTCGACTTCAATGATGTGTTCCTTCCTGTTGTGAAGCACATGTCCATTTGAATGTTACTTGCCATAGTGGCACAGTTCGACCTAGAACTGGAACAAATGGATGTGAACACTGCTTTCTTGTATGGAGATTTAGATGAAACAATCCTGATGAGACAACCTGAAGGGTATGAAGAAAAGGGTAAGGAAGATTATATGTGCAAGTTGAAAAGATCTTTATATGGACTGAAACAATCTCCTCAATAGTGGAATAGGATATTCGACAAGTTTGAGGCACACATAGATTCCATTAGAATTCAGTTCGACCACTGTGTTTACTTCAGATTTTGACCTGGAAATGCATTTGTTATTTTGTTGCTTTATGCAGATGATATTCTCATAGCAAGCAACAATGTAGAGGATGTAATAAAGGTGAAGGTTGAACTCAATAAGGAGCTCGATATGAAGGATATGGGAGAAGCATCCAGGAATCTTGGGATTGACATCCGAAGAGACAGAAAATAGTCGTGCTTATCTCAAAATACACACCTATGGAAGATTCTCGACAAGTTTTGTATGTCGAATTCAAAGCCTGTAGTGTCTCCGACAAACCATCAATTCAAGTTGAGTACAGATCTGTGTCCCAATACTGAGGTCGAAAGAGCTTATATAAATAACATCCCATATGCTAACATAGTAAGTTCTTTGATGTATGTTATGGTATGTACTAGACCCAACATAACATATGCAATAAGTTTGTAAGTAGATACATGGCGAATCCTGGAAAGGCTTAATGGCAAGCATTGAAGTGGATTCTATGGTACATAAAGGATATTTGAACAGAGTCCTGATTTATGGTGGAGCATGTGGTGAAAATAGTAAAGCAGAAATCGAAGGGTATGTCGATTCTAGTTATGCAGGTTGTATGGATTCCAGAAAATCTATTTCTGGATATGTGTTCACTATGTTTGACACAATAATAAGTTGAAAAGCAACACTTTAGAAGGTTGTTGCCTTATCAACCAATGAAGTGGAATATATTGCCCTCACTGAAGGTGTGAAAGAAGTATTGTGGCTTGAAGGTTTTGCTAAGGAACTAAAACTTCAAGGTCGAGTTATCACTATTAAATATGATAGTCAAAATGCTATACACATGTCGAAAAATTCAGCCTATCATGAGTTAACCAAGCACATCGATGTGAGGATGCATTTCGTCAGAGGGGTAATCGAGCGTGGAGCAGTCCAAGTGCTAAAGGTTTCGACAAATTACAATGTTGCTGATATGATCACCAAGACATTACCAAGTTGCAAGTTTTTCCACTGTATGTAATTGATAAAGTTGCATGAAGAAAGATAGTTTGTTCCCGTGATGTTATAAAGTTTGTTCCAAGATGGAGATTTGTGAGATACTGGATCAAAATCTAGTATGGTTGAAGGGTAGCTTCTTGGTTCGACAATTCGACGGGACCTTAGCATATCGTCGAAGTTTGTTCAAGTGCTGTAGTCGAAGTATGCTAGGGTTATTAGCATGTCGAATTGGGCCTGTTTGTTATGTTCAATTGTTTAAGTAGCATTTTTTTCTAAGTTAGCTTGTGTAATGAACCTGTGTGTAAAATCTCATTAGTTTAGTATGCTAGTTTTCTTATAAATAGCATACTAGTCTTTCATCATTGTATAAGGCAAATCCTAATTAGGGCGAGAGAGGTTATTTTACTATTTTGTAACACTTGTAATCTTATTTCAAAGATAAAGTAAAGAATAGTAGTTTATAATCAACTTCACCGTGTTCTTATTGTTTTCTTCTTTTCTACCCTTGTGGGTTTCTTATTGATCAAGAAACCAATTATATTTTGTAATTCCGACATCATTTTCACAACAGATTATTCCAAACTTATAACAACGGTGCATTGCTTTTTCCATATAATGATTAATTAATGATTGTATTTTTGTAAAAGTTAGTTGGATATAGTAGTGTGAATATTTTTTATAAACTATTTACTTTTATAATATGTGAGAGGACTTCAAGAATTGTCTGACCACACAATTCAACACTAGTCTTTTTTTGTGTTCTTTGTATTCACTTGTGCATTTTCTAAAAATAATTCAAAAAAATCACTAATCTAAATAGTCTTTCAAATTAAACACCCGTAACTAAGAGTTTTATGATATTGATTATAAAATGAAGATGTATTTATCTATTATAATATATTAAATCATAAGCATGCACTATCATGTTGACACTTCAATATAATTTGTGTCACATCACAATTATTCATATATGACACCTTCCAAATTTTATCTTCACTTCTCAAAATACACAATCACATAGTGTTACAGATCACTGATTCAAGTCCTGACAAATGTAAAAAATATATTAACTTAACAATTACTCATTAACTTCAATTTTATTTTCTATTAAATAGTCTTCATATCATGTTCGACAAATAAATTAAAGATAAATAACAATATTCTTGATTTTTCACATATAAGGATATAGGATTTGTCAAATTGATTTATAGTTTTCACAATTTTAAATACCAAGAGAGCCAACCAACTGTTTGAAAATTGTAGCATCTACATCATTGCCTTCAGGATTATAATCCAATATGTGATTTGTTTCTGAAGGTGTGACCGCAATCTTACAATTCAATAACTCAAATTTCTTCAGAAGCGCAAGTTCATACTTCAGCTGATGCAAAATGATATCCTTCTCAGAGTACAAAATCTCCATCTTGTTTACTGATAAATTTGGTAAACAAATCAAATTTCTATTAATACTTAAGAGATCAAACTCGAAAATCTCCCGAAACATATTTGTGTGAATTTAAACCTCTAAACATCATGTTATGATTGAAATCGAAACACAACGTGAAGTTAACAATGTGAAATTTATTGAATTATAATTCCTTGTGTCGAAGCAGGTTGCTCGACAGAGTAAGGAAGTGTCAAACCACCTATGCCTATTTAGTAGTGTTAGCTATTTTGGGCTTTTATAGTTTTGGGCCTTAGCTTGAGGTCCAAATTAACCTAAATCTATAAATAGAGGGAGTGACCCTTATTTTGTAATAGAAGTGAATAGAGCATTCATAACATTGTATTCACGGTATTTTGCAGTTGCAAAGTGAATAAGAAGTTTTCCATAATTTGTGGGCAGAGAGAAACTCTGCAAAATTTTATTACTCTTCTCCTTCATCGTTCTTTACTTTTTTCTCCATTGTTCTTCTCTGTTCGTTGTTATTGTGTGGGTGATAACAATCTTGTTCATCAAGATTGATTGAAATTCCATAGGTTTGGGGGGATTTCCAACATCTGGTATCAGAGCTCCGGTTAATCGATTCGTGGGAAGAAAATCACAATGGCAACGAATCATCCAAACGGGCATTTTCCAGCAAATCTTCCGATTCTCAAGAACAACAATTATGAGAATTGGTGCAAGCAAATAAAGATTGTGTTCTGGTATCAAGATCTTTGGGATCTTGTGAAGGAAGGAGTAGTAATGCTTGCAGAAGCCGCGACAGATCAAGAAAAGGATGCACACAAAGAATTGAAGAAGAAAGATTATAAAACTCTCTTTATAATCCATCAATGTGTTGATGCAGATAACTTTGAAAAGGTTAGTGATGCAGAGTCAGCGAAAGAAGCATGGGAAATTCTGGAGAAATCGTTTGGAGGCGCAGAGAAGGTGAAAGAGGTAAGGTTACAAACTCACAAAAGAACATATGAATTGATTCAGATGGAAGACAATGAAAGCATAACTGATTTCTTCACCAAGGTTACAAAATTGGTGAATCAAATGAAGGTATGTGGAGAAGTGTTGACATCAAGATCTGTTGTTGGAAAGATCTTGAGGTCATTGGCTCCAAACTTTGACCACGTGGTAGTAGCCATAGAAGAGTCGAAAGATTTGTCAAAATTGACAAAGGAAGAGCTTCAAGGGACGCTTGAATCTCATGAACAAAGAATGGCTGAAAGAGCTGCAGGAAAGTAGAAGAGTGATATGGCTTTGCAGGATCAATCAACAAAAGAAAGAAAAGGCAAAGGAAGTTGGAATAACAACAAAGAAATAGGAGGCTACAATAATTAGACTGGTCAAAATCAGCAAGAAGGAAACTGGTCGAATCAGAGAAAACCCTGGAACCAAGGCAACCAAAGAGGTGGTGTTGCAGGTAGAGGAAGAGGTGGTGGTCAAAAGTCAGACAAGAGTCACATTCAGTGTTACAATTGTTAAAGGTATGGTCACTATTCTAGTGATTGTCCAGAAAAGCAGAAGAATCAAGAAACTTATGCAAAGCTGGTGAAACACGAAGAAGAAGAGACGTTGCTGATGGTTACAACAAGAGAAGAAGAGAGATTCAAGGACCAGTGGTACTTGGATTCAGGGTGCTCATCACACATGTCTGGAAGAAAAGATTGGTTTGTCAACATAAAACCCTCAATGAAGAACATGGTAAAATTTGAAAATGACAACACTCTAGCAACTGAAGATGTTGGTGATGTTCTGACTATGAGGAAAGATGGCAAGAGGTCAGTAATTTCAAATGTGTTATACATACCAGGCATGAAAAGTAATTTGCTCAGCATAGGGCAGTTAATCGAAAAGAACTACAAGGTGTCGATCAAAGACAAGATGATGAGAGTTCTCGACTCAAATGGAAGGTTGATCTTGAAGGCTCCAATGTCTCATAATAGAACCTTCAAGATTGAACTAAATGTGATGGAGCATAAGTGCCTTGCAACAGCAGCCAACAAAGATGAATGGATATGGCATTACAGACTTGACCATCTCAATTTCAAAGACATCAGCGATTTAAAAAGAAGAAATATGGTTTCAGGATTACCATAAATCGACATTCCAAACGAATTATGTGAAGAATGTGTGTAGGCAAAGCAGCATAAGAACAACTTTAGTAAGGATGCATGAAGCAGGTCGAAGGCAATTCTTGAAGTCATATACCCTGATGTATGTGGTCCTCTCAAGGTGGATTCGATTGGAGGTAACAAATACTTTGTTACATTCATAGATGATTTCAGTCGAAAACTGTGGTCTTACCTGATCCAGAAGAAAAGTGAAGTGATCGAGGTATTTTCCAAGTTTAAATCTATGGTCGAAAGACTTTGATGCATTATGTATGAAAGAAGGGATTGTGCATGAGGTGGTGCCACCCTACACTCCACAGCAGAATGGAGTCTCAAAAAGGAAGAATAAAACCATTATGAATATGGTTAGAAGTATGTTGAAAGGCAAGCATCTACCCAAAGAATTATGGGGAGAAGCTGTATCGACTGTGATATATATCCTGAACAGATATCCGACGAAGAAGCTAGAAGGAATCACGCCAGAAGAATGTTTGTCTGGTGTCAAGCCTAGCTTGAGTCATCTGAGGGTGTTTGGATCTATAGCACATATACATGTGCCAGATCAGTTAAGAAGAAAACTTGACGACAAATCGAGTCAGATGATCCTGATAAGATATCATTCGACTAGAGGATACATGTTGTTCGACCCAGTGAATAAGCAAGTAGTGATCAACAGGACGTGATCATAGATGAGCTTAAGGAGTGAGATTGGACTGAGAATGTCAAAAAAGATTCAGTGAGAATCTTTTGTGATGAATTAGCTAGTGAAGTCGAAAAAGAAGTTTGACAGGAATAAGTCAGAGGTGAAGCAAGCATAAACAGACCTCAAAGAACAAGACACATGCCTGCAAGGTTGCAAGAATGTGTGATTACATCAAATGATGTGGTCGATGAAGAAGGTGAGCTGGTACATTATGTTTTCTACGCAAATGTCAAACCTGTCAATACAGCTGAGGCATTGAAAGATTGGAAGTGGATGAAAGCAATGGACGAAGAGCTGAAGTCAATCGAAGTCAACAACACTTTGTCACTTGTCGAATTGCCCCAAGACAAGAAGGAAATCAATGTGAAGTGAGTATACAAGGTGAAGTTGAATCCCAAAGGAGAAGTGACTCGACACAAGGCGAGACTTGTGGCGAAAGGATTTCTTCAGAAAGAAGGAATTGACTTCGATGAAGTTTTTGCACCCGTTGCTAGGATTGAAACAATCAGGTTGGTTGTTGGTCTAGCAAACATGAACAACTGGCAGATGTGTCAGATGGATGTGAAATGTGCATTTCTTAATGGCCCCTTAGAAGAAGAAGTTTATGTTGCACAACCAGTTGGGTTTGTGAAACATGGTCGAAGCAAGCACATCGAAATGAGGTTCCATTATTTTCGAGAGCAGGTAGCAGATGGGAAGATGAAAATGGAACACTGCAGAATTGAGAATCAGATTGCAGACATCATGATAAAGAGAGTGCAGATCAAAGTGTTCAGAAGACTAAGAGCTATGATGAATGTAGATAACTTAGACACAATGAATTAGGTGGTGTGTTGAATTGTAATTCCTTGTGTCGAAGCAGGTTGCTCGATAGAGTAAGGAAGTGTCAAACCACCTATGCCTATTTAGTAGTGTTAGCTATTTTGGGCTTTTATAGTTTTGGGCCTTGGCTTGAGGTCCAAGTTAACCTAAATCTATAAATAGAGGGAGTAACCCTTATTTTGTAATAGAAGTGAATTGAACATTCATAACATTGTATTCACAGTATTTTGCAGTTGCAAAGTAAATAAGACGTTTTCCATAGTTTGTGGGCAGAGAGAAACTCTGCATAATTTTATTACTTTTCTCCTTCATCGTTCTTTACTTTCTTTCTCCATTGTTCTTCTCTTTTCGTTGTTATTGTGTGGATGATAACAATCTTATTCATCAAGATTGATTGAAATTCTCCATAGATTTTGGGGGATTTCCAACAAAATTTTGACAAAACTTATAAAAGATTTTGAAATAAAAATAAACTAAAATCGAAATACAAACCGAAGATAAAATGACAGGAATTGAAATGTAACTTAATGCAAAAAAAAAACTTGAATGAAAAAATGTTTAAAATCTAATTTTTATCACTCATTCAACAAATACACAATGCCAAAAAAATACATCATATTTTAAAAAGTATTTAAATCTTAATTAATTAACTGTATTTTATAAAAGCTTAAAACATTTAATTTATAGATCTATTACATAATATATATATTCTTTGCTCACTGCACCTGAGATGAAAAGTATTAAAATTTTCAACACGAGTATTTCATGATGACAATGACACTTTTTAGAAGATACAAAATGACAATCTTTTATATTAAAAAAATAATAATTTAATTATGTACCAAAAATTAAAAAGATTTGGCATTTGAAAATGACAGGAAGAAGCGGTGAAGGGATACCGAGTGCCACCTCAGCAGTTCCTTCCTTTGCCATTGCTTGCAATACACTATGATGACATGCATTACCGAAACGAAACGAAACGAAAGAAAAAAATTAAATTAAAAAGAATACAAAAACAGAAAAATAAAAATAAAAATAAAAACTCCGAGATTCTGCCAGAAATTTTTCGATTCCATTGCGTTCCTTTTCCCCTCTTCGTCTCTCTTTCTAGGTCAAACCCTTTTTCACCATTGATCGACGGAACCATCAACCATGAATATCTTCAGGCTCGCCGGCGATATGACTCATCTCCTCAGCATTCTCGTTCTCCTTCTCAAAATCTACGCCACCAAATCATGTTCAGGTCACAAATTTCCGTTCATATTTCCCATTTCCCAATTTCATTTGCTTTTCAATTCGCCACTATCACTCACTGGTGTTGATTTTTTTTTTCATTTTCAGGGATTTCTCGCAAGACTCAAGAGCTATACGCAATCGTGTTTTTGGCACGTTATTTGGATCTGTTCACGGACTTTATTTCCGTGTACAATACCTTTATGAAGGTGGTGTTCATTGCTAGCTCCTTAGCCATTGTTTGGTGCATGCGTGTTCATCCTATGGTCAGGAGAAGTTATGATAAGGAGATTGATACGTTCCGATATTATTTTCTAATTGCTGCTAGCTTTGTTTTGGCTCTCGTGTTGCACGAGAAATTCACCTTTCAAGAGGTTTCTTTCTTTCTTTAACTACGTATTACTTACATTTTCTATTTTAGTTGTTGTTATTTTCTATAAATTCATAATTCTGCATTATTGATTATTCTATTGTATTCTCCTGGATTGAAATTTATGATTTGTGGGCTTTTATCGTGTTTCATTTGTTTGTTGTATTTCTGGTTTTCAATTGTTGAGCATTTCTTCAATTGTTTACTCTCATAACATTTATGTTTCTGTCTCATTTGTAATTGGGAAAACCATTGGAAGATGTGTTGTATGTGCAGTGATATATGGGTGCATGACTAGATGATTGATTTGTCTGGCCATAATGACAAGGTTTAGATAAGCAGGAAACGGATGCTTGTAAACTATGAAACACAGACTCGGACACCTACACCATGACACAACACAAACACTCCGACACCGATAATATAAATAATATAAGACACTGACATTTTTACATATATGATAGTATTTGACCTCCATTTATCCATCTACTATTAGAAGAGTTTAACAATATTCTAATTAAAATTAATGTCTTTGATTCTTCATTTAGGACATTGCTTCAGTACATGTTTAACTTTTTAAATATGCTCGAGATTTGTCCAAAAGATGTATATGGTGTGTTGAAGTAAAGAAAAACTTGTCTGAGTTGTCAAACATGTACGAGTGTCGATGCAAAGAAAAAAATCATTTTTTTTGGACAGTTGTCTGACTTTTCTGTCTATCTTTTTCTGTTTCTGTTTCCCCTAGTTGCTAATGATGTAATGCTTGAGTTTTATCTGTTCTGCTTTCCTGTTTTGAATGCTTTGCTATGCAGTTACATTTTATTCCATGTGATCAAATATAAATGTAAGTACATTTTTGACAACTTTTCTTCACTTTTGAAATTGCAATTAAAAATGTGATATGTCAAAAAATTATCGATGTTGCTGATTTGCATGTAAGAGCATGTCCAAAGTTGTTTATTAGAACTAAGAACCCATTTTTAGTCAGTTTCATGCCTGGAGAGGAATGAGTTATAAGTAAAAGATTTGATTTTCATCCTTTCCTTCATTCATATGCATAAATATCTAAAAGCCTATGGATAAGTTTCATGCAAATTTTGCGTATTTGAGCATAGTGGTTAGAATTCATTCAATATTCTGTCAAATGTGTTGAATCCAACAATAATGCCAAACTTATCTGATCATGAGTGAAATTATTTTATTCCTTTTTCAACTGGAAATTTATTTCTTTATATGATTGAATGTTGCTCATAGGAAAAGAACAGTTTCAGATATGATGAGTGTCGGTATGATCACCGTTTATGTTTTAGTTGATTCTCAATCATGTACTGTATTTATTTATCACTGCTACATTGTCAATGGATGAGTAACTTTCAAGTAAGATACATATGGTCCATATAACTGGATATAATTCTTAGGCCAATGAACAATGCTACACACACACAAGCACACTATGGATAGAATATAATTTTTGTCCATTTAATTGTTCAATTATAGTTCATCATATTCATTATTTGTCAATTCTTGTAAAATTTCAACAAGAACAAGTTTATAATCTGATGCATTTTATTTTAATATAATTTGAAAGGATGGCCAAGTATCTTGCAATTTTTAAGCCAAACAATTGGGCAAAGATACTTTGTTGATTGTTTGTAATATTCAACATCGACAAATTTCATGTCATCTTCTTATAACCTCGATACTTAGTTTACTAATGACAAAGTTGGCCACTCATAGTGTGGGATAAATTGAATTTTCTGGTGATAAGATATCTCTTTCAAACTTCTGTATAGAATCTGCTGCATCTTTGATTTATTTTCCCCTCTTTTTTTTTAGTTTTTTTCAGGTAAATTTTGCAAAAGCTAATGAAAACCTGTCAATTATTTTGAAATGTCATTCCTGTCCAATAATGTATCCCCTGTCCCTATTGATTGCTATTGCACGCATTACATGCTAGCTTTATAGTGTAACTCTGTTATACAATGTAACATAATAATTAATGTGGCGGCAAAGTGGAAATGTTCAATATACTTGATTTTATGTATGTCTATTTCAGATCTTCTGGGCATTTTCAATATACTTAGAGGCAGTTGCGATACTGCCCCAGCTGGTTATGTTGCAACGAAGTGGGAATGTTGACAATTTGACTGGGCAATATGTATTCTTTCTTGGGTATGTGCACTTTGATTGATTTAGCTTCTCTTTTTTGATCTATCTTTATGTTTTTTCTTCTTCTATATATTATGAATTTTCATCTTTATAATGAATGTTATCCGACTGTCCTCTGAGATATTGGGAAATCATCTCGTTGTGTTATACCAAAAGTATTGTACTTCCTAGATACTTTTGGCTTCTTGATTGTCCACTAAGAAATATGTTTCCTCTACTTGATATGTATATGGTTGTCATAACTTGATGATACCTTATTTGAAAGTCCTTTTAATTGGGCTGAATGACACTTTTTTGCATATGTATTTTCTTGTCTCCAGTCTTGGTACTTGCTTAATTACTTGAGCAGTTTGCTGTAGAACTCGTAAATATTAGTCAATTTGAACTTGTCTCAGAATCTGTTAACTCTGATAAATAAAATACTATACCATTAATTCTTAAACTGCAGTGCATATCGTGGGTTTTACATTCTCAACTGGATATACCGCTATTTGACTGAGCCACGTTTCACACGATGGATAGGTAAATATGCTTAAAATTGAAATATGAATTTCTATTTAAACTGTATTTCTGCTCTAGTAATATTCTGATTGCTGTCTTGTTTTTGCAGCTTGTGTCTCAGGCGTTGTTCAGACGGCTTTGTATGCCGATTTCTTCTACTATTATTTCATTAGGTAAATATTAATCTGTTTAAGTTTATCATGTTTTTGTTATACTGATACAACAAATAGATAATATCGGGAATTTCATTTTGCAGTTGGAAGAACAATTCTAAACTAAAGTTGCCTGAATGAATGATCTCAAGATTGTTTTGAAACTTAGACGCTTGTTAGGTGAGTCCCTATTCTAGAGATAGGCAAGATGAGGCCAGCTCTGCCCTATTCATATGCTGGGTAGATGTTTTTTTTTTGCGGACAAGGGTAAATGAGTTTCAACTTCTGATGAATATAACTGCCTCAGCAATGCAATATTAGGTTAAAAATGAAAATGTTATATATGATGTTTTATTTGTAGATTAAGGTCACCATTCCATGGTATTGTATAGATTGAAGTGTAAGGTAGCTGGTTTTGGCTATATTGGATTGATCCCATCTTAGGGTATGATTACACTGTAAAAATTATACAATTTACTTCTAGTACCTAGCTTGCGAAATGAAGTCAGAATGTTCTATAACTATACCCGTTATCAGTTCCAGTCAATCAACGCTATCCCTCATCACTTCCACAGCTTGCGAAATGAAGTCAGATGTTCTATAACTATACCCGTTATCGCTATCCCTCATCACTTCCACTCGATCAACAAACCATCTTATCTATATGTTGTACACTCGAACCATTTAGGTGACTGGATCTGAATCATGGGAACTACAAAATTACAAAGTTTCATTACTATGCATGAACATATTAAGAGCAGAACTTGTTTGCCATTTCATTAAAGGGATGATTACTTCAATCCAGCGCAGTAATTTATGTACATTCAACTTTCAACGGAGTTGCAAAACTGATATTGGACCACACACAGACCTAACAAGAGAGCTTGATATAATGAAGGCCATCACAATTTCTTAATACAATTTTATAAGGGGGCACTATATTCAGAAATGCATTTCCGGAATAGTTTGGAGATGCACTTCTCTAACCCATGTTTTTGAAATTGGCGATGGAGATTTTATTGCCTTTCATTAGGGTCAAAACCTTCCCTTTGCCACACTTTACCAAACCTTCTCTTTCCCACACTTGAGGACGCAAGCGGCAAATATTATTTATTTATTGAAAAGGTCGGTGTCTTTTTAAATTGAAATATCAAAATTATTTATTGAAAAGCAACAGCACAATGAAGAACATCACTAAAAGATTGAGAACACTGCATTTAAAATTGTCTATAGTTGATGGACAAACAAGTTAGCCCTGTCTTCTAATAAGCTAAACAAACAAAATAAATATCCTGGAGATACATTTTTGGATAAAAAGAATATGATTGACTTACGACATGTTGAGGTGTGTATTTTAAGTTGGAAGTGCAAATGTTGAGGTGTGTATTTTAAGTTGGAAGTGCATCTCAAGTTGGAAGTGCATCTCCAGACGTATTGAGGTGTGTATTTTAAGTTGGAAGTGCATCTTCAAACTTGAGTGGGAAGTGTTGGAACTTGGAAGTGTATCTCCGAAATGTGTATTTTAAGTTGGAAATGCATCTCCAAACTTGAGTTGGAAATGTATCTCCGAAATATTTCGGAGATATATCTTCGGATTAATTTTGAATAAAAGAAAAGTGGTTCACTTAGTGTTGAGATAAATGTATTTTGAGTGTGTTTAGGCATGTATTTTTAAAATTAAGTGGTATTTTTTATTTTTCACCTTGATAAACTAGCATTCCATTGTGTGGATAAAGAATAACCCCTTTTATAAACCGAAGCAAATGTAGTTGTATAACCAGAAGTGGATTATTGTAATAGAATAACGAAAGTACATTAAAAATACATACGCTGTGGTTCCCTCCAAGGCTTCAACTTACCGTGTTGAAAAAACCTTAACTTATTTAATCAATAGATAATTACTCTCCGAAAACTATAACTATAGTAGTGACTAATTGAAACAATTCTTATACATGAATATGAATTTACCACATTCAGATTATGAAACATAGATTGTAGAAAAAAATCTAATCTTTGAACCAGCCATGAAATGCCTCAGACCACTGGTTTCTGCGAGCCTGGAAAAAAACAATCATCTCGTCTCTTGAGGTCAAGCTGTCCTTAATCACAGGGTGGCTGAGAAAATTGGGCATCCATGCTGTGATGGCTGAACATTTCAATGGGTCTGTTATCTGCATACACCCAACTTCCTCATAAATAGGGAGCCAGTAAGAAATCCATCCAAGAGCAAGATCAAGGTAACCAATATTGCCTCCTCCAAAGAATGTCTTCCCTTTAATCTCCTCTTCTATCTTCTCTATTGCTTCTCTTGCCAGCTTCACAGCCTTTTCTTGTTCTTCCCCATTGGTACACATTGCAACAAATGATGCTTCCCAAAGCTACGAGACATGCACAATACAAGGGGTTTGATATATAATTCTGAAATCCAAAATTAATTAAGATTAAAGAAAAGGGGTTTGATATATAAGCTACCTTTTTATCTGAAAAAGTAGCCCAAAAGCGAGCAAGAGCTCTTTGATAAGGATGGTGAGGCAAAAGTGGAGATTGTTTCCATGTTTCATCAATGTATTCAAGGATAATTAGTGACTCTGCCATTGATTTCTGGCCATGAACAAGAACCGGAACCTTCTTGTAAACCGGGTTCAATTCTAAAAGGAGAGGGCTTTTGTTGAAGATATCATCTTCAACATGCTCATAATCAATACCCTTGAGTTTCAAACCCCACTCAACCCTCTTAGCAAACGGACTCATCCAAAAGCTCACTAACTTCACATCTTGGCTTCCCATTATCTTGGTTTACAATTTCGTTTCCTCTGTTTTTTCTATATATAATATGCGCTTCTGTTATAAAGTGCTTATGGGCTATTGTTTCTCTTCACACAAAGTGCTTATGTGCTATTGTTTCTTTCTCTTCACGCAAATTGCCAAACATTCTTGTCACTTTTTAAGAAGGTGCATACATTTTTTTTTGTCAAAGTCATTTTTTAGACTCTAGAGATGACACATTTGACTATATTCCGCCGGTCCAACTAAAGTAAAGATTTAAAATAAAATTTAAATGGGTTTTTTAAAATTAAAAATATATCGTGTTAAATACTTTTTAAAGTTTAATTAATTTTTATAATATTAAATGATAGAAAAATAAATATTAAATGTATTATGAATTAATTATTTTTGTAAATTATTATAACAGAATAAGAATAAACTTTATATTAAATAACAGAGAATAATAAATTCAAGAGTTGGTATATTAGTGAAAGCTTGAAACTTGAGTGTGTTTTTCTTTTATAAAAAAAATTCAAATTTAAATTCTTTCAAGAGTTAACCATTTTTGTGTTGAAGCAATGTTGAATTGTAATTTCTTGTATCGAATCAGGTTGATCGACATGAGTAAGAAAATATCGAATCACCTAGGTGTCGAAATGTCGAAGAGTATTTCGACAGTAATGTTAGACTTAATTTTATTTATTTGTTTAGCTGAGTTAGTTAGTTTAGTTTTGGGCATTGCTTGAGAAGCAAGCAAACTCAAAATCTATAAATATGGAGTAACCCGTACTGATTGTAAAAAAAATAAAATAATAACACTTGAACTTGCAATTGCAAAGAAAAAATCTCAATGTGTGACCAGAGAGTTACTCTGCAGAAACAATTCATCTTCTTCCCTTCTCTCTCTCTCTCGATAAAAACCCTAATTCCCTTTCTTCCTCAAATTCAATTTTCTTTTCTTGTTTTCATCATCGTTGTGCAGCGATACAATCTTGCAACCATGGTTGGTTGATTCACTTGAGTGAAGAGTGAAGAACAAGAGGAAATTTGATCGGTTGATTGAATCTTGTTCATCGAGATTGACTAGGAATTACTCAAAGTTTTAAGTTTAATTTCAATATTTGGTATCTAGAGCACTCGCTGAACGATCTGTGGGAAACAAAACACGATGGTGGTGAATCATTCGAACAGACATTTTTCGACAAGTCTCCCAATTCTGAAGAATTAGAATTACGAGAATTGGTGCAATAAGATAAATGTTGTCTTTTGCTATCAAGATCTTTGAGATCTTGCGAAGGAGAGAGTGACACCGCTTGCAGCAAATATGAAGAAAAAGTTGCACACAAAGAATTGAAGAAGAAAGATTATAAAACTCTTTTTATAATCCATTAATATGTTGATTCTGATAATTTCGAAAAGGTTAGTGATGTTGAATCAACGAAAGAAGTTTGAGAAATTCTTGAAAAATCGTTTAGAGGCGGAGAGAAGGTGAAAGAGACAGGGTTACAAACTCACAAAAGAACGTATGAATTGCTTCAGATGGAAGACAATGAAAGCATAACTGATTTTTTCACCAAGGTTACAAAATTGTTGAATCAAATCAAGATATATGGAGAAGTGTTGACATCAAGATCAATTGTTTCAAAGATCTTAAGGTCATTGGCTCCAAAGTTCGACCACATGGTAATATCCATAGAAGAGTCGAAAGATTTGTCAACATTAATAAAGGAAGAGCTTTAAGGGACAATTGAATCTCATGAACAAAGAATGCCTGAAAGAGCTGCAGATAAGTCTAAGGGTGATGTGGCTTTGCAAACACAACCAGCAAGAGAAAAGAAAGGAAAATGGAAGCGGATCGACAACAAAGGTAGTGAAAGCTACAACAGTTTGACAGGTCAAAATCAGGAAGAAGGAGGTCGGTCGAACCAAAGAAGACCCTCATACCAAAGCAACCAAAGAGGTGGTGGTGCAGGTAGAGGAAAAGGCGGTGGTCAAAAACCTGACAAAAGTCACATTCAATGTTTCAATTGTCAAAAGTATGGTCACTACTCAAGTGATTATCCTAAAACACAGAAGAATTAGGAAACTGATGCAAAGTTTACAAAGCATGAGAAGAAGAGATGTTGCTGATGGTCATAATAAGAGATGAAGAAAAACTCTAGAACCAATGGTACTTGGACTCAGAATGCTCATCACACATGATTGGTAAGAAAGATTGGTTTGCCAACATGAAACCCTCAATGAAGAACATGGTAAGCTTTGCAAATAACAATACTCTAACAACTGAAGGTATTGGTGATGTTTTGATTATGAGGAAAGATGGAAAAAGGTCAGTAATTTTCAATGTACTGTACATACTAGGCATGAAAAGTAATTTGCTTAGCATATGACAGTTGGTCAAAAAGAACTACAAGGTGTCGATCAAAGACAAAATGATGAGAGTTCTCGACTCAGGTGGAAGGTTAATCTTGAAGGCACCTATGTCTCAGAATAGAACCTTCAGAATTGAACTTAACGTGATGGAGCACAAATGCCTTGCAACTGCGACTAGCATGAATGAATGGATATGACACTATAGACTTGGCCATCTCAATTTCAAAGACATCAGAGATTTGAAAAGAAGAAATATGGTTTCAAGGTTATCAGAAATCGACATTTCAAATGAAGTGTGTGAATAATGCATGCAGGCGAAGCAACACAAGAACAACTTCTACAAGGATGCATGAAGCAAGTCAAAGGCAATCCTTGAAGTCATATACTTTGATGTGTGTGGTCCTATCCAGGTGGATTCGATTGGAGGTAACAAGTAATTTGTCACATTCATAGATGATTTTAGTCAAAAACTGTGGACTGACCTGATCAAGAGGAAAAGTGAAGTGATCGAGGTATTTGCCAAGTTTAAATCTATGACTAAAAGATAAAGTGGTTGAAAGCTTAAGATTCCGAGGACTGATGGTGGTGGAGAGTATGTGACGAGAGACTTTGACAAGTTATATGAGAAAGAAAGGATTATGCATGAGATGGTTCCACCCTACACACCACAACAAAATGGAACGACATAAAGGAAGAATAGAACCATCATGAACATGGTGAGAAGTATGTTGAAAGGCAAGCATCTACTCAAAGAATTATGGAGAGAAGCTATGTCGATTGCAACATACATATTGAACAGATGTCCGATGAAGAAGCTAGAAGGAATTGCGTAAGAAGAATGTTGGTATGGTGTCAAGACTAACTTAAGTAATCTGAAGGTATTTGGATCTATAACACATAGACATGTGTCATATCAGTTGATAAGAAAACTTGATGACAAGTCGAGTCAGATAATCCTAATAGGATATCATTCGACTAGAGGTTGCAAGTTGTTCGACCTAGTGAATAAGCAAGTAGTGATAAGTTGGGACGTGATCATATATGAGATTAAGGAATGAGATTGGATTGAAAATGTCAAGAAGGATTAAGTAAGAATCTTATGTGAAGAGCCAACAATTAAAGTCGAAAGAGAAGTTCGACAAGAAGAAGTCAGAGGTCAAGCAAGCACAAGCAGACCTCAAGGAATAAGGCACATGCCTGCAAGATTGCAAGAATGTGCGGTTATATCAGATGATGTGGTTGATGATGAATGTGAGCCGGTACACTATGCTTTATATGCAAATGTGGAACCAACCAATGCAGTTAAGGCATTGAAGGATTCAAAGTGGGTGAAAGCAATAAATGAGGAACTGAAGTCCATAGAAGACAAAAACACTTAGTCACTTGTCGATTTGCCTCAAGACAAGAAGGCAATCGATTTGAGTGTTGGTACCTAAGGTGAATTTGAATCCCAAAGGTGAGGCAACTCGACACAAGGAAAGACTTGTGGCAAAAGGATTTCTTCAGAAGGAAGGGATCGACTTCGATGAAGTTTTTGCACCTGTTGCTAGGATCGAAACAATCAGGTTGGTTATTGGTCTAGCAAACATGAACAATTGACACACATGTCAGATGGATGTGAAATATGAAGTCCTAAATGACCCCTTAGATGAAGAAGTGTATGTTGCACAACCAGTTAGGTTTGTGAAACATGGCAAAGAAAGCAAAGTATACAGGTTGCATAAAGCCTTGTATGGACTTAAACAAGCTCCAAGAGCTTGAAATATGAAGATAGACAGTTTCCTAAGGGAAAAGGAGTTTGTGAAGTGCACAACTAAGCATGGAATATATGTAATAAGAAGCCATAGTGAATTACTTATACTATGTCTCTATGTCGATGACCTATTGATAACAGGAAGTTGCAAGAAGGAGGTCGAAAATTTCAAACATGACCTAAGTGAGGAGTTTGAAATGTCAGACTTGAGAAATATCTCATAGTTCCTGGGCATCGAATTCTACAAGAGTGCTAGAGGTTTGATGATGCACCAAAGAAGATATGCAGGTGAAATACTCAAAAGATTTGAGATGCAAGATTGCAACCCAACTTCGACTCCAGCTAAACCCATATTACAACTGTGCAAAGACATATATGAAGATGATGTCGATCCAACGCAGTACAAAAGACTCATTGGATCACTTCGATACCTTTATCACACAAGGCCTGATCTATCATACAAGGTATGTATGATGAGTATATTCATGCAGAAGTCAAAGGTATCACACCTAATAGTAACAAAGAGGATACTAAGGTATCTAAAAGAAACTCTCGACTATAAAATTTTATTTCCTGCATTTGATGAAGGAAAATAATGCAAGCTAATGGGATGCACCGACTCAAGTTGGTATAGTGATGCTAAGGATAGAAAATCCACAGCTGGCCATGTGGTTATGATAGGTGGTGCACCAGTTGCTTGGAGTTCGAGAAAAGAACCAGTAACAACACTGTCATTGTGTGAAGCAAAGTACATATCTGCTTCTCTTTGTTCATGTCAAGCAACGTGGATGGTGAATCTGGCCGAAGAGATTATATAAAAGAATCATGGAGTAATTACCATGGAGATCGACAACATGTCTGCTATCAATCTGGCGAAGAATCCGATAGCACATGGATGAAGCGAGCACATCAAAATTAGGTTCCAGTATCTTCATGAGCAGGTAGCAAAAGCGAAGTTGAACTTGAAACACTACAGAACTGAGAATCAGATTACAGACATCATGACGAAGGGAGTGCATGTCGAAGTGTTTAAGAAGCTAAAGTCTACGATGAATGTAGATAACTTAGACACAATGAATTAGGTGTGTGTTGAATTTTAATTCCTTGTGTCGAAGCAGGTTATTTGACGAAGCAAGGAAGTGTCGAATCACCTAGGTATCGAAATATCGAAGAGTATCTCGACAATAATGTTAGACTTAACTTTATTTTTTTTGTTTAGTTGAGTTAGTAAGGTTAGTTTTGGGCCTTGTTTGAGAAGAAAGTAAACCCAAAATCTTTAAATAGGGAGTAACCCGTATTGATTGTAAAAAAAATACTTGAACTTGCCGTTGCAAAGAAAAAATCTCAGTTTGAGAGCAAAGAGTTACTCTACAGAAACAATCTTGCAGCCAAGATTGGTTGATTCACTCGAGTGAAGAGTGAAGAAAAAGAGAGAATTCAATCGATTGATTGAATCTTATTCATCAAGATTGACTCGGAATGACTCAAAATTTTGGGTTTAATTCCAACAAACAATACAACTTTGTGATTAAAGAGATTCCCACGGAGTTTGTAGAATTTTAGTTTTGCATAATTTAATCCTTACAAAATCGATAATAAAAATCACATCCAATTGTGAACAAGTTTTTAAATTAATTTTATTACGAGATTCTTAACACATTTTTTTAAGCCTAAAAATTGAACAAATGTGATCCCAATAATCTTTATTTATTTATTTAAATAAAGACCATTTCATTAAGGAAATGAGAAATCGATTACAGAGGAAACATTCAGAACATGATGGACATGCCCCAACCAAGTTTCAGAGCAGACTCTATGACCAATGCCTATCATATGATGGACAACCTAATTATGAGACATGTTCAAAAACATAATAGCAACACCTTGAAAGCTTTTAAATAAAGACAAACAATCACCGATAATCGATGCTAACACAACATTAAGAGATATCCGATTTATGTAGTCCACAACTGATAATGAATCAGATTGGATAAGTACACCATCCATCTTCAAGTCCAAAGCCATTTGCTGTCACTAAAATTGGCTTCTTGCCTTTCTCATTGTTATTTCTTGAATATATAGAGGTTACAAGGCTATACAAGTAATTACACTAAATAATTACATTTAATGAGAACAAATCAATTCCTGATTTATTTCCCTTATTCCTAATAACAAACTAATTCCTATTCACATCCCCCCTCAAATTGATGCTGCTGGTCAATAAGCATCAATTTGCTAACAAGAAACTGATGACGTGGACGCGTAACAGCCTTTGTAAGAATATCAACAACCTGCAATTGAGTACTGACATGAGGAAGTGATATTAGTCGGTCATCATATGCGTCACGGATTGAGTGACAATCAACTTCGATATGTTTGGTGCGTTCATGAAAAACAGGATTTGCTACGATTTGGATGGCACTTGTATTGTCAGCATAAAGTGAAGTTGGCTCTATTTGAGGAAATCCAAGTTCAGCCAAAAGACCACGAAGCCAAATTATTTCAGAACAAGCAGCAGACATGGCACGATACTCAGATTCAGTAGAAGATTTAGAGACTCTCGCTTGTTTCTTACTTTTCCATGAGATCAATGAAGAGCCAAGAAACATGCACCAACCAGTGACAGATCGTCGAGTATCAGGACACCCTGCCCAATCGGCATCACTATAAGCACTCAATTTAGGAGCAACTCCAGTAGGAAAGAATAAACCACGATGAGAGTTTCCCTTCAAGTAACGAATGATACGACGAACCGCAGCCAAGTGAAGATGGCGAGGAGAATGCATGAACTGACTAACTTGTTGAACAGCAAAAGATATGTCAGGGCGAGTAATAGTCAAGTAGTTGAGGCTACCCACAAGTTGTCGATACAAAAAGGGGTCAGGCAAAAGATCACCATTTTCACGATGATATTTGACATTAACCTCAAGAGGAGTATCTACCGGATTAGCCGATTCGAGACCGGCCGTAGAAATCAAATTTGTAGCATATTTGTGTTGATGGAGAAAGATGCCCTTTGATGTAGAATGAACCTCAAGACCAAAAAAATAATGTAAATTACCCAGATCTTTCATGTGAAATGAGGCCTGTAACTGTTGCTTAAGTCGTTGAATAGAAACATGATCAGAACCAGTAATAACCATATCATCAACATATAAAAGAAGCAAAACAATACCCGCAGACGTGCTATGAATAAATAATGAGGAATCATACTGACTCTGATTAAAGGAGAATCCAAGTAGAGTGGAGCGGAATTTCTCGTACCATGCTCTAGGTGCATGTTTTAAACCATATAAAGAGCGTTTGAGTTTGCACACGCCTCTAGATGAAGAAAATAAGCCTTGAGGTGGAGTCATATAAATATCTTCTGTCAGGTCACCATGAAGAAAAGCATTCTTCACATCCATTTGATGAAGAGACCACCCACTAGAAGCAGCTATAGAGATGATCGTGCGAACAGTTGTCATTTTGGCAACCGGTGCAAATGTCTCATCATAATCAATTCCATATTCCTGCTTGTTTCCTAAAGCAACCAAGCGAGCCTTGTAACGGTTGAGGGACCCATCAGAATTCAATTTCACAGAATACACCCATTTGCAACCTATAGGTTTGACATCAGGAGGACAAGAGACAATATCCCATGTGAAATTCTCTTGAAGAGCTTGAAGCTCTTCATTCATTGCTTTTACCCATCGCACATCTTTAACAGCCTGTGAGTAACAAGAAGGAATAAATATGCTAGAGAATGTGGCAGTCAAAGAAGTATGCGAGGAATCATACCTGTCTGGTGAATATCTATCTGGTGCGCGAGATATTCGACCAGAACGCCGTCGTTCAACTGGTACAGGATCAGGTGGCGGTTCAGCGTCGGGAAGGGGTGTGGGAACCTGTTGTCTGTGTTTTCTGACATATACATGACTTGGTTTATAACGTTCAATAGATTGAGGCATAATAGAAAACTTAGGAAGAGTAACAATATCATGAATGGCAGGAGAAACACAGGGAAACATAAACTGATTATCAAAAAATGTCACATTCCTAGAAATGCGAAAACGATGGTTAGTGACATCATAACACACAAATCCCTTATGATGATGACTATATCCCATAAAGGCACATTGAACAGACTGCACTCCAAGCTTATGCCTTTCAAATGGAGGTAAGTGGACAAAACAAACACACCCAAAAGTATGTAAATCACTATAATTAGGCTGAACTTTAAAAAGGCGAAAGAATGGAGAATCAAAATCAATAACCATAGAAGGAAGGCGATTGATAAAAAATACAGTTGTGGAAAGAGCCTCTACCCAAAATCAGGATGGCACAGAAGCTTGAAGAAGTAAGGTGCGCGTTACATCAAGCAAATGGCGATTCTTTCGCTCTGCTATCCCGTTTTGTTGAGGGGTATTGGGACAAGACCGTTGAGACAATATCCCTTTTTGTTGAAGGTATTCCTGAAATGCATGAGACATATACTCACCTCCCGAGTCAGATCTAAAAATTTTAACACTTGTTTGAAATTGATTTTCAACATATGTCAAAAACTTCTGAAACATAGAAAATACTTTAGACTTAGATCTAAGAAAGTATATCCAAGTAAAGCGACTGTAATCATCAATAAATGTGACAAAGTATTTATAGTGAGCATGAGATGCTGCAAGAGACATTCCCCACACATCACTATGAATCATCTCAAAACAAGTAGAAGCACGATGAGCACCTGACGGAAAAAGAAGTGTTTTACTTTTAGCCAATTTGCAAACAGAACATGAAATAGAAGTAGAACAAGCATGTTTATTTCCCAACAAACCAGTTTTAAATAAATGAGACAAAACAACAGAATTTGGATGGCCCAATTTTCTATGCCAATCCTCATAAGAGTTCAAAACACTATTACACGCAAAAGATAAATGACTCGAACTAAACTGGAGCGGAAACAGTCTTCCCACTTTAGGCCCCTTCGCGATCACCTTCCCCGACACCTGCTCCTGCACAAGACAACCAACACGAGAAAAATTTACATTACAATTGTTATCCACCAATTGACCAACCGACAATAAGTTAGAAGCAAGTCCGGGTGATACAAGCACGTCACGAAAGTTAGAGTTTATGTCACCAACATCAGTGATAGAGAGTTTATTACCATCAACAATTTGAATTTGTTGATCACCATTATAAGAATGTAAATTTTGCAAGTATTCAGAGGAACCCGTCATGTGATTGGATGCACCAGAATCAAGAAACCATGGTTGAGAAGCATTAGAAGACTTACCCTGAATTCCCAAGGCTGAAAGAGCAGAAAGTACCATTTGTTGAATCATTTCAGGTTGTAGAACACCACCAGTAGAGGCACCGGTATTGAGAGGACCAACTGTAGAGTTGGTAGTGGCATGGTATGCTTGAGCTGGACGTGGTGCTGGTCGGGGAGGACGTGTGGGACAGTCAGAGATGATATGACCCTGTTGTTTGCAATAGTTGCAAAACTTCTTACTGCAGCTACGAGCCAAATGTCCAAATTGTTTGCAAGAAAAACATTGGACTTGTCGCATATCACGACCCTTTCCTCTACTCGGCAGCATATGCAACCGTCGCAGGCTCAGATGTGACAACATCATGAGACATGGTGTCTTGAGTAAGGAGACGTTGTTCCTCTCTAAGAAGTTCACCAACACAAGTATCCAAGGATGGAACAGGATTCCTATTGAGCAAAGCACCTCAGACAGCTTCAAATTCTGGACGAAGTTTCATAAGAAATTGATCTCGCCTACTAGTGTTGTAGACCTCCTAGACATCCGCAAGAGAACTCTTGGGAACATCAACATGTATAATTGCAGAGTGTTCTGTCCACAAATTCAAAAAACCGGAATAATATTCCTGAACTGACAGATTACCTTGTTTGTAATTGGCTATCTCTAGCTCCAACTGAAAACGTTTGGCTGCGTTGTCTTGATTGTAAATACGCTTTAAATAGTTCCACATTTCTTGAGCAGTGGAAAAAGATCGCAAATTATTAATCATCGTAGGATCAATAGTACCAAGAATCCAAGTGATAATTTGAGCATCTTTGATTTCCCATGCATCTAAATCGGTTGTCTGTAACGGTGCCATAGAGATACCGTCCAAATGACTCCATAATCCCTTTCCTTTGACATACATTCTGAACTGAAATTCCCAAGCCGGATAATTTTTGCCGGTAAAATCGAACACAAAAATTATCTTTTTCTTTTTCTGAAGCCATAGAAACAACCTTACTTATAAGAAATATATGACTTGAAAAAAATTGGAAACGTGTAGGTTCACGTAATAACAATGTTTTTTTTTTTAAGCCATCCAGAAAATTGACGTTGCCAAAATAGAATTGGACAGTAGCCACACAAACCTTGCCGACACTGTTTGTTTTCCTTTCTTTCAATACCAATTTCAGAACCTTGCCGACAGCGATGAAAATACGACCAAGCCAAATAAGAAGAGTTGTCGATACCGATACGAGAATAGTTGAACACGATTTGCAAACGAGGAGCAGCGGAATTGCAACTTGCAAGCACTGCCAAGAACGGATCCGAGAAATGATTGTAAGCACCAGATATCACAATCGTAAGCCTTGAAGAGATTACCGAGATCTGCCGAGATGATTTCAAGAGCGACCCAGGGGGTGTCGCTT
The DNA here is from genome assembly GCF_024323335.1 of Lathyrus oleraceus. Lineage (NCBI taxonomy): Eukaryota > Viridiplantae > Streptophyta > Magnoliopsida > Fabales > Fabaceae > Lathyrus > Lathyrus oleraceus. Next base: position 117,107,990 of record NC_066585.1, read on the forward strand.
AATAAAGCCAAGATTAACCTAAGACTCACAGGTTTGATCGAAACCTACTGATACCATGTCACTAAAATTGGCTTCTTGCCTTTCTCATTGTTATTTCTTGAATATATAGAGATTACAAGGCTATACAAGTAATTACACTAAATAATTACATTTAATGAGAACAAATCAATTCCTGATTTATTTCCCTTATTCTAGGAACAAACTCTTATTCTAATAACAAACTAATCCCTATTCACATTTGCAAGGCTCATCTTTTAGCCAGAGCTTATGCCGTTGCAGGACCAGTCTCCATAACCTATTTTTTTTGTGGTTGACAGTATGATGTCTTTGTTCTGTGTCATCACGCACCCCATGGCAATGTTATCAATGGAGCTAAGATACCCATTTCAACCACTAAGGTCACATCTCATACTTATTATTCTCAACACTCGAATCTTCTATTAAAAATAAATTGATTTTCTAATATACGCATTCCTTTCAAAATAGTTTGCCAATTTTAATCATGAATTACCCGAACGGTCATTTCTCCTAACCTTTTCATGCAAAGAATAAAAAGATAAGAGGAGAGGGTTTCCTCCCATCAACTCGATTATAGACTTATTTGAATGTTAAATATGTCAAATGATTTTGTTTGAAACAACTAAGTAGATATTATTAGGATAACTAAATTTAAAATATATTTACTAATTAACACAAATATTTTTGGGGAGCTAAGACTACCTCATGCTTACCCAAACCAATGATGCTACACAGTTTAAAATATATTTGAAAATAATACAAGAAAACCACTCTTAAAGTAACATCTATAGCTACAAAGAATCAATGTGAAACGAAACAATTCTTTTTCTTAAGTAACACTAATATACGATGACGATGATGATATACACAACACTAGAAACAAAACAAATCAAAGTCACATAGACAAATCAGAGTTCTGACTCTCAACTCCAACCTCATTACAATCCATTTCCTTCATCTCCTCAATCTTTGCCACTGCCTCTCTCCAACCAAACCTATTCTCCAAACTCCATTCACAACAACTCATCCCAATCCTCATCAACTTCAACATCTCACCTTCCTTATCCCTACTCCCACCAATGCTTTTATCCAACACTTCTCCACTCCATCCTTCCCTCACTATAGATTCCACCCACATTGCTAAATCCTCAGTTGCTCCCTTCCCATGCCTCAAATAATTTGCAGGAAACTTCCCTGTCAATAGCTCTAGTATCAGTATCCCTAAACACCATACGTCACTCTTCTCGCTCGGCCCTTCGTTTTGACTCGCCTCTGGGGACTTGAAACCTACCATGAATTGTTGAGCATGTTTCAAATCAGTTACTGCTACTAGTCCATACTCGGTTAAACGAGGCTCGAATGAATGGTCTAACACAACGTTTGAGGATTTTAGATGTCCATGTGGTAACTTTTCGTCTGGAAACTCTCTATAAAGATATGCTAAACCTCTAGCTACTCCTTTTATTATCTTCAAACGTATTGGCCAATCCAAATCACATCCATGTTTACCTGCATTCATTATACAAATCAAACATGAGGCAAAATGATTTCACTTGAAATGACTTCATGGTTTTAAATTACGATAGCATTTGATGTTATCACAGACGTTGTGGTTACTGCGGACGCGTAATGCGGCTCTTAGGACTTAAAATATTTTAAATTTTCACAAACTATTTCAGAATTGTAGAATCAATATATACAATTAAGCATATCATACCGTGAAGATGACTAGCCAAGCTACCATTTTCTGCAAAATCATGTATCAAAAGCTTTTCTTCTTTTCCATAGTAGAATGCAACAAGAGGAAGTAGATTAGGATGTGTCAACCCTCCAAGCCTTTTCATATGATCAAAAAACTCTTTTTTACCAACTTTGTTCATGTGCTTAAATCTTTTCACCACCACAACTGGTCCAGTCAATACCATAGCCTTGTATGTGGATCCAAAACTTCCACTTCCCAAAACCTCAGCTGAAGCCCTCAACAAATCCTGCAAATCAAACTCAACCCTTTCGTTCGTAACGAATATCAAGTCTTCATCTTTGCTTTTCTTGGATTCAGCTGCAATGGATTTGTCCTCACTGGTGGAAGCTGTACTAGTTTTTGTGTTCTGGGACTGTGATTGTCCATTCTCATTATCCCAAACGGATTTTGCTGCTGTTTTCTTTCGGCGGTAACGGATGAATAAAAGTGCTAGTATTGATGCCAACACAAGCACTGCCACAAATACAATAACACTAATAAGAACATGGTAGTTTTTATTTTCTTCTTTTCCTTCTTCATGTGGAACACTTACAGTGCTTTTGCTGCAGGTGCGGTTTAGAGGAATTCCACATAGACCTTTGTTGCCTGTTGCACAAGAAATATATTAGAAACATGAAAAGAGTAATAGTAACACACTAACACTAATAAGCAAGAACAAATAAAACACTAATTCTATACCTGCAAAAGCACTTGGATTCTCATTTCTTAAACCTTCTGGTATTGCACCCGTCAATTGATTGTTAGATAAATCAAACACTCTGAAGCCATTCTGTAGAAATTCAGGTATAGAACCATCAAATCTATTTCCATGTAAATCAACATCATAAAGTCTAGGCAATTTAGCAAGTGATATAGGTATATGACCCTTAAATCCATTTTCTGCTAAGAACAATCTCTTAAGCCATCTTAACCCATCAAAAGCATCATTTGGTATTTCACCAGAGAATTTATTATTGGTCAGAAACAATGCCCTTAATCCCACAAGCCTATTAAATGCAGGAATTGGACCCTCAAAACTATTGTTAATGACACTAAAACTCTTCAAAGTGGACAACTTCATAAGAATGTCTATGTTAATTGTTCCACTTAGTCCCATATTCTCTAGTCTCAAACCATGAAGTGTTGTTTGATTGATGCATATTAAACCAGTCCATGTGCACACATTAGTAGAATCGTTACTCCAATTGTTTAAAGCTTCTGCATTGGATAAGAAGCTTTTGAAGTTCATTAGGATTTCAGCATCTGTGTCAGCTATTAAGGTTGGTAGGAAACAAGTGGCTACCATGAAGAGAATGAGAATAGAGATGTATTCTCTTTCATGAAGCATGATTGGAATTAAGATGAAAAATGATGAAATGAGAAATAATTATAGATGTGAAGAATTAATTAATATTGAGAAACATAAGAAATTGTTTAGGGTGACATTGACAAGGTCATGCCTTGCTTAGGTTCTGTAAAGCATGAGCTGTTTTAGGCCGGCTTATGAGTATTTGGACTTCATTTCCAAAGATATGATTTCTTTAATATGGTTATAGTTATTATTATAACTTGGAGGTGGCCTAGTTACACAATGTTTTTTCTTGTTATTGGTGAGGATGATACTTCAGTGTTACATTTGTCTTCTCTAAAATAAGTTCTTTTTAAGGGATTGTATATCTAGAATAATTTAATGACAACTTTATATAGAAAATTTTGTCTAAAATAAGTTATTTTTTAAGGGATTGTGTATCTAGAATAATTTAATGACAATTTTATATAAAAAAATGTTTGTCTGGTTTGCGTTTTAAATCATTTTGAAAAAAAAAAGAAAGAGAAGCTCACGACGGTGGCATTATTTGTTTGGTTGTATATTAAAAAACATTTTTTTCAATAAACAATAATATTGAGGGGATTTGTTATTCCACAATTGCAAAATATTCTTATTTTTTAGATACATTTTCAAACATACATTGTCTTTAAGTCAAAACGATAACTAATTCGAAGATACATCTACGAAATATTTTAAAAAACACTACATGCATTTCTCTCTAAAAGACAGATGCCCATTTTAAACATTTATTATCCAGAGATGCATCTCCGTAAAATCTAAACGAAGATATGCAAAATCATACGGAGATGCATCTTCGTTTAAGTTTTACGGAGATGCATCTCCGTAACCTATAAAAACAATGCAAGTTAAGTTAGTTTTATGATTACTTATACGAAAATGACGATTTATAAATGTTAAAAACTCTGTTATGTGATGAACATTAAACCATATAATGATATACAAAAAAATGACATATAAATTCAGACGGTCAAAATAAGTCATCAGTCGATACACAATGAAGTCGAAATACACAATAAAGTTGAAATAAGTCACAATAAAATACAATCGATAATAAATTCAAAGTACAAATACTATCAGTATGCTGGACTAGAGCTCATCGGGCTCCTTAACCTCCTTTTCCCCCGTCCTCCGACGTTGTCTCCGGTACGTCAGTGTCTCTAGTGCCTCCTCAAAATGGCATCTAGGAACTGCCTCACCTCAGAACCATTAGAAAAGATACACTTGTCAATGCCTTCCTGTGCAATCTCCATAATACGACGACATTTAGGCAAGACATCACGAGCATGATCTAACTATGCCTACTCCTCCTTTAGTATCTCCTGATGAGCTGACCTCGGTGGATCTCATGGAGTAACCTGCACCATATACGGATGTGACACCCTGAAGAACCACCTGATGTATTCGTCGACATAGCTCCAGTCACTCTCAGCTATGTTACTTCGTGTCTCCTTCGATACCAAATGACTAAGATGATCATCAAACATGACATTCATATCTTTACGTGTCATAGCAGAAGGAGTAAAGACATCATGGTGTCTAGAAATAGTCTAAGTGTAGTTGAACTGCCTCATGACGCGCTCAGGCAGATAAGGAAATATCAGACGTGAACCACAAGTCAACTATCTAGAGTATAACATTATGTCGTCAAATGGCCGCGCCTCACAGTGAATGACATAGTTGTTAAAATGCATATCCTTAGCTACTAAGCGGTCAAGATATATTGGAAAAGGATCCTTCGTCTGGTTCCCTCTGAGCGGGGCAAATGCAGAAGCATGCGGCGTATCCTCAGTATAGGTACATATGACCAACCGAAGATGTGTGGGAAGTGATGGAGGATCCAAGCCTGAAAAGTGTTGGAACACACAAATCATCAGTTAGGGCATTGCAAAAATGTAATGAAAATGACACATAAACACTAAAAAACGAATAAATATTACCTTTATAAGTGTGATGTTGATTGTCACCTACTTCGTCTTCCACCTACATCCCTCAGATAACTTAGAGTATAAGTAGACCAAACATGCGCCCCCCAATTGTACTCAAGGATATGCTCAAAGTCCTCCAAGTATCATAGGTAGACAACATCCACATAAGTGGCACTCTTGTCTACAAAAATGGAAGTGCAAACCAAATATAACATGTAGGATCGCATAACATACGCTCTATCAAGCCCCACCTGCTCGTCATCACCTCTAGTCTACTTTTCTCTAAGGAGATTATTTGTATATACCTTTTTCAAGAATTCAAACCTAGCATGAGCCCCTATGGTTTTTTCCATCTCCCTCAAGGTATCCTCTAGGTCAACTTCTAGATAGTCTACCATCAACTCGAGTGTCTCATCTTTGTTAATCCTCATATTATCTAGAAGTTTCCCCCTAATTGGAAGATACAACAAACACGACACATCGTCGAGTATGATAGACATCTCACAAAGTGGTATATGAAATGATGAGGTCTCAATGTGGCATCTCGCCACAAATGCATTAAGCATCTCGTGGTTGACCGTAACATAAGTAGTCTTGCATGAGTCTTTCATCACATATAGGGCCAAAGGAGTCCGAAACCACCCACCTTTGTTTGAACCTAATCATCTGCTTGACGAACCCTATCTCTCTTATGATTCAGATTGAACTTCAAAATTTCTTTCTCCAAGGAGATCTTACCAAGTCTAGATTTGAGATCAGCATTCTCTTTCTCTAGGGCTTTGATAACCTTTTTCAATTCATCGACTTTAGAATTTTGATGGATTACTGGTTCAAGAGGCTTGACGTTCATGGACGGTTCAGGCGGAAACGACAATAAAATCTCACTAACTCTGTCTTTGACCCATCTGGTGTAAGATTCCTTAGCAATGCAATTCTTCTTACCCATCTCTGCTCTTCCTTGAGGACAAGTTGCTCCCCAAGCCTTGACAATCTTCTTGACTAGCTCTGGCTCTTCGACCCCTTCATATAAGACGAAACCATCCATACTCTTGAGATCAGGCTTGTCCACCATAGGGTATCCCAGTTGTCGTAGTGCTAAGCGTGGATTGTAATTGACTCCCCCTTTTGTACCAAGAAGAGGTACATTAGGAAAATCTCCACAGTTGAGGATAAGCCTGACACCGTCGTAGATTCGAGAATACCAAGAAATGTCTTCGGCGTTCAAGGACATGATCTGCTGGGACTACTTCAAGTTGTCTTTGTTCTCAACAAAGGGGCCTTTGATGGATAGATGCGAAATAAACCATCTATACAGCAAAGGGGCACAACATACGATAATCCCTTTCTTCTTCTGAGTCCTCACATGGATGGAGTAGTAAGTATCATCAAGAAGAGTAGGAGTAGGATTCTGAGTTAGGAAGATATGAATAGCGGCCAGATCTACGAATTCCTCCATATTCGGAAACAATACGATCCCATAGATAAGTAGAGCTAGATTGGCATTGAAGGTCGTCCAACTCCCAGCTTCGGCGAAGGCAATAGCTTTGTCAACTAGAAACTTGGAGGTGAAGGCATGAATTCCACCCTTAGGTTTCAAGTTTAATTCCACTTCCTTCTTTCCTATGTGTAGAGCTTCAACAAGGTCTTTATATTTGGGAAGTTCCTTAGTGCGAACATAAGCCACTTGGTTCTTGATCTTAATACCCAGAATGTGGGAATACTCTTCCAATGTAGGTGCTAATTGGTAATCTTGAAATATGAAGCATCTCAGCGGGGGATCATAGAATTGCACCAGAGTTTGCACAATAGTGATGTTGACTTCGGTGTTTAGAATTCCCAAAAGGTTACCATAATACGCCTTAAAATCATCTTTGAGTCCCAGATTTAAACGTGCCCCAAGTCCTCTTAAGACAGCCAACTAAGGTTCCACGAACTTGTAATTATGGATGTTCTTTCTCTCGGGATTCATGCTTCACTCTGAACGCTTGGTAAACAAACTGGACTCTTGGATTCCTGGAAAAGAAATGCATATGCAAATTTTTTTGTCATGATGAATGATAATGTAATGATGGGATGATATAAGTCACATGGATTTAAAACTCTTGTATGTTCTGAACAATCTGTATATCCCACAAGTTGTAAGTTCAGAGGTTCGACGTAACATGAGTATCAAGGTAGGTAGAGTCTATGGTTCCTGCAATAAAAACCCATATCCCCCCTCACAGGTGTGGACTATGCTCCAAGGTGGTCCCTAGAAGGTCTCCCGGAGTCATCGACTCGAAATGGAAATACCCTGCCGTAGTGAATACTCACATGACAAAAGTACTCCCAAGTGAATCTAGTATGGGTGTGGCTCTCGTGACAACCTAACGCGTGAAACGCAAGCGTACACGACTATCCACAAGTCTAACCTATGTGTATACTAATCTCAGTTATAGAGCTTTCCTCTCATGTATTCTATCATATCCCAAGAACAGTACAACATATAATACCCAAATAAGAAACGTGATAAATAAAAGCGAGTAAATCTAAAAAGGTAAGCACCTAGAACTAGCGAGGGAACAACCTAAACTAGGCTCGACTCTTTTTAGTGAATAGGAAGTACTCCAAGTAGCGAAGTATCCCCAGCAAAGTCGCCAGCTGAAGCTAGCGGAAATATACCCGAACATACCGCACGCTCGAACATACAACAGAGTCGCCATCGAAATTTATTTATCCCTTAAGGGGAAGGTATACTGGGTAAGGAAGTCGGTTATGCAAGGGGAATATATTAGCACCCCAAACATCCATGGTACTCCATGGGAACCGTTTTGATTGTTCTCGCTCGAATAGGTGTGATATTTAAAGATTACTCACAAAAGAATGGGAAAAGGAAGAGAAATAGATAAAGTGCTCGGGTGAGGATTGGGCCCCTCATGCCTACGTATTCTCATGGTGCAATGAGGAATTCAGAGCTTCGTAGTTCAAGGAACTAGAGGCAGGAGGTGGAAAGAATTATGATAGAAAGTATGGTCTGAGCCAATAAAGAGTGTTATTTGAACTCCAAAAAGGGTGAAAAATGAACCCAAGAGTAAACTGGTATGAACTAACAAGTGAGGGCCTACAGCGTTGTATCACGATATTGGAACAATCGAAAAAGAGAGGAATTAGGTGTTTGGGTTAAGGGTCAAACAACTCTTGGTTCTCAAGGAGGTACAAGATGGAGCACAAAGATATAGTGTATTTGGCTCAAAGAATAAGGTATATCACGCGGAGTGAATGAAGGTAGTATACGAGTGCATCATGAAGATGAACGGAATGAAGTGACCGAGGTCACATAATTGGATATTTGGTGATAAGTGACTAAAGGAGTATTGTTTGAAATCAAAAGGTGAAAGTGTATTGGAATCCATAAGAGAAATGAGATTTCTACCATAGAGGGAAACAACGTTAACCGATATGTAGACTAGCAGGCCGCCACTATAGGGTGTTTAGCTAAAAAGGAGGAATTAAGTGTTTGGGTTAAGGGCCAAACAACTCTTGGTAGAAATGCGTACTATTCGTTAGGCGTCCTAAAAGGGTGTATATGGAATTCCAAAGAAAGTATATTTCGATGTCATAGAGACAATATGTCATTGGATGAACGATTTATGATCGAAAGGTAGATAATGGATAATGAAAGATATGAAGGATGCCCTAGGGAGAAGAAGGAATAATTAGAAGTATGCTCGCCAATGATTCACATCCTTGTGCCTACGTATTCTTATTATGCAATGAGAAAGTCAGAGCAATCGTAGTTCGGAACTACGAGAGTAGAAAGAGAGAGATTTGTCTAAGCAACAGGGACTCACAAGACAAACACATCTTCAAGGAAGGATTGCAGTAATGGAATGCAATGAGTAGTGTGTCACTTGCTGGGGAAACAAATAATTCGAGATCAACGAAGGATAATATCTTGGATCCAAGAAGGAGATAGACTCTAAATAAAAGAGCAAGGTAGGCATTTACCAATACGTGGACTAGCAGGCCGCCACTATAAGGTAAAGCCAAAAAGAAAGACTGAATTAAATGTTTGGGGTTGTAGCCCAAACAACTCTCAATTGATGAGGTGAACTGCCGTTATTGTCCTAAAAGGATAGACAAAGAGTTCAAGGATAAGTATGATTGATCTAAAAAAGATGATGTGATTGAATGAATGAAGAACGATTGATTGATAAATAGGGTAGCTCGCGAAGAAACTGGGTTCTCCTGCCTGCGTATCCTTATGGTGCAATAAGGAAGTCAGAGCTTTCGTAGTTCAGCCTACTAGGGCTGAAAACAAGGTGATAGAGGTAAAATAAAGATTGAATGATTAAAATTGAAATGATTAGAATGGCGAAGACTTGATAGTTACTGGATAAGAATTACACTAAAGTCTATGAGTAAAGGTGGATACGATAAGCAACGAGCCAAACGTCTCGCACCCAAAGATATCCAGAATGAATGTAGGAAATCTCCAGTCTCATTCCTTCTTTACCACTTAAGGCTCGTGGCATGTAACTCTCGTCTTAACTTTCAAATGGAGAGAGAAGAGTCTTTGTAGTTGTTTCTTGTGTTGAGGATGAAGACCTTATCAATCGTTTGATTTAAATTGCACTAAAATCTATGAATAAAGGTGAATACAATGGGCGCTGGGTCATACGTACCATACCTAAAGATACTCAGAATGAGGGTAGGAATGCTCCAGTCCCACTCCTTCTCCATTACTTAAGGCTCGTATCATACAACTTGATTCATGATTGATAAGTTGTTGACGTGGTCCTTGCTTTGTTGTATTGTTTTGTGAAGAGAGAGACTTGTCAATTGTATGGTTAGAATTGCGCTAAAGTCTATGAATAGAGGTGAATACGATGAGCGTTGGGTCATACGTCTCATACCCAAAGATATTCAGAATGGGGGTAGGAATACTCCAGTCTCATTCCTTCTCCATTACTTAAGGCTCATGCCATACGATTCTAACTTTGATTTAACAAGTTTTTTTTTGTATTTTCCACCTTTGATGTGCTTGAATAATCCGCTGCTTGGTATGACTGAGGATGCCTTGATTGATGATCTTGTATTGAGGCCTTGAGCTCCAAAACTTGGAAGAAAAGTCCTATTAAGTGACCAAGAGTCTTTTGGTCACTCAATTTAGAATGTGGGATTATACAAGTTCAAAGGATTTAATTGATCCAAATTACTTTTGATCAATTTAACCATGGGTTTTGTTTTGGTTTTAGGGAATTAGGTCAATCTTACTCTAGAAGTTAGTAATTGTTAGAAACTATCCTAAGGGATCATGCACTAATTTAAAATTGATTGAAAATTCAAAGTTAGAAGTCCTAAGGGAGCATGTACATATTGATCAAAATCATGATTAAAACCCCTATGTATAAGTCCTACAATTGTTATAAAATGATTAAAGTTCTATGTCATATTCTAGTTCTGATGGGATCATGTCATTCTATCACTAAAATAACAAAATAAGCCCATAAGGGGCAAAATGGTCATTTACAAAATATGTCCAAATGTCAAATTCTAAACATGACCTAAAGTTGATTATATTCTAATGTTGAAAATGGTATTATTCTAGATTCAAATCAAAGGCTAACTATCCCTAATTAAAATCTAATCAAAGTCCTAATTAAAATTCTAATTAAATCTCAAGGAAAATCCTAATTAAAATCCTAATATCCAATAAACCAAGATTTTAATTCCTAATTGTCAATTATTAACCTAATTAATCTAATATTGTCCTAATTAATCTAATTACGAATTGCAAAAAAATAATTAAGAAAATAAAAGAAATGGAATTAAATGGGGGGTTTGAATTGGAAATGGGGGTGTAAACAACATTTGCCTAATGGGTTGCAGGTGAGCCCACAACAGTTTTTGGTACAGGAAGCATATTCACAAAAACAAAAGGGGGTGCAAACAGCCCGTGGGCCGCGTCTGAGCCCATCACTAATTCCTTCATTGCTTGGGGGTGTACTAGCAAAACATAGTATGAATCAACATAAAGACTAATGGGCTTGGCTAGGCCCAAAGCTCACTTCCTTCACTAGCCATTGGGGGGGGGGGGGAGGGGTTAGTAATAGTGGTGTGTGAAATGTAAAGTAATGGGCTTTAACAGGTTAAGCCCAATTACCCCTCCCTGTTGACTTGTCTAAGTCAATAGGTTTGAACTGAACTTCATGGCGCGTTAACTCTCTCCCTCAGTCTCACCGCCCATTCACCATCGACCACCGTGCCAGCGGCTGTCGCCGGCGACGGTAGTGGCCTAACCTAAATTACCACCACCATTTGATGCACAAAGATACGTTGGGTACGCCTATGATAAAGGTTTTGGGAAACGGTCATTGGATCGGTTGAATCGAACAGCAACGTGGAAGAACCCTAGCCTTCTAAACTTAAATTAAATGACACTTGGCGCGAAATGATCTCTACCACTATGGGGATTTCATTCCCTACCTTAGATGCTACACTCCAGTAATCTCAAAGTAAGAAAACATCACAAAAGAGAAGCGACTTACCGGAGAAGACGATCGGAAAATTCCAACCGGTGAGTTCTTGAACTTGATTCGTCCTCTTCTTCTTCCTCTTTCTTCTTCTTCTTCTTCTTCTTCTTCTTCTGAACTTGGAAACAATGAAATGAGATTGTTATGGCTTAACTCAAGCAGATTGAAGCTTCAATGGCTTCTAGGAAAGAGAGCTTTGAGTAAGGTGAGGGAAGAGAGATTACAAGAGTGAGAGTGCAGATTCGAGCAAATGCCAAGGGTGGTTGAATGTGAGTGGTGAATTCCTTAAAGAAGTGAGGTTTGGAAACTTTGTTAGGTTTCGATTTAGGTCTGGAGTTAGTTAGGGATGGCTTAGGATCAGTTGAACTTGACTCACTGAGTTAACTGAAAACTCATTTAGTTAGGGAATGGAAACTCAGTTAGTTATCTTAGTTTATGTTGGTTAATTTTGGTTAATGTGTGAATGACTTTGACACTTGACTGGCTATTGCAGGTTGTGGTTAGATTGAGGTCATGCGGGATTAGTTTAGTGACCTGTTTAACAAGTTGCAGGTTGTGTTATAATGTGTTCAGTAAGGTAATTCATAGGTTTGGAGTAATTGGCTTGTTATTTAGCTATCCTAGATGCAGGGTAACAAGTGGAATTGTGCACAAACTGTCTGAACCAAGTTATTGAACTCCATCTGCACATGTTTCTTGTGATGCTTACAACATTATTGTATTGTCATGTGATTCTTTTGTAGTGTTCATGTTGCATTCTTGATGTAAACTGATACCGGGGTTGTACATGAACTTAGTCTGCATCATTTGTTCATTGATTTGTTCCTGTTTATGTTGATCCAGGCCTAGCTTTGAACTTGCTTGTTTGTTTGTGCATGTCTGTCATTGCAACATGTTGGTGCCAGTCTGAGCATGGCATTGGTTTACCTTTGCTTGAGTGGTTTTGCAGCTTAGCAATGTTGGTTGCAAGTCATTTCTTTTGGCATGTGCATATCATGGATTAGGTTTTCTACAGAAGTTGACCTACTATGGTAGTGCAGTAGCAAGAACTTGCATAGGATGATTTGGATGCTATGATATGATGAGTTTAGGTTTGTTAATGTAAGTGGTATACTCATGCCAAGGGGAGTTTGCAGGGGTTGCTAGTGTATGGTTGGATTAGGGAAATTAGTTTAGATTATGTACTTGTGGCTTGCAGGTCAGACCTTGTTTCCACTGTCATGGCTAGTGGTTTTGCTAGCATGATTCAGGTGGCAGTAGGTTTAGGTGTTGTGAATTGGTACAGGTCAAGCAGGACCCTTGCAGCAGGCTGGTTTGGTTTTGGTCACAGGACTACTGCAGCAAGCTAGTTGGAAGCTTAGTTTGTTGTGTGAAGCCCTTGTTGGTTTGGTGATTGGTGATGTTGCTGCCTTGCCTGTTGCAGGATGCAGGACCAATGCACCTCACTTCTAAATTTAGGTACATGGACTTACAACCCTGCATGTTTTTGCAGATTTTATGGCCAATGCAACATGGTGACAAGTCCTGCAAACCTAATGCATTGGTGTAGTTCCATCTGGATTGTTGCAGCATGCTATGATGCTGCATAGGACCAAGACCTTGATGGACTGCAAGGTCATGAGGTATGTCTGATTGTTGCAATTTGGCTATAGTTGGCATGAGTTCAGTTTGTGGACATGCAATAGGTATTAATGACCATGGTTGTTAGGTTTTGTAGCAGGTTAAATACTTCATGGCTTGACTTCTGCTCATAGTAGATTGGTCATTGACACACACATTCATGGATTGTGCATTGATGCTTCTGGCTGGTTTTGCTTTTGCAGGGAAATTGGTTCCTTTGCTGTGGCCTTCATGAGCCTTTCTCATCATCACAAGTTCAAAGCCAAATGCATGTGTTAGTATGTCCAAATGGTTATGTAGGTGTCATGTGATTGTGGTATTTGATTGTTGGTGAATGCAGGACCATGTCTATCAAGGTAGAGTCACGATTTGCAAGGCAAAAGTGACCAAGTCATGGCATGGTAAGTATGATTTTGAAAGTGGGCTAAGTTACTTGAAAGTGAAGAAACCAAGCAAAGCATATCAAATAAAGACATTTGGATGATGTGTCAAGGCCAAGTGGGTTAGATTAGGTTTGAGAGGGTCAAAAAATGGGAAGGTTGACTTTGGTCAAAGTTGACAAAAAAGTCAACTATTGACCAAAGTCAACAATCAATCAAAATTCACTTTTCTTTGTAAATGGACATTGAATTGATGGTTATGGGTAATTTTAGGGTTTAGGGATTTTGGGTTGACTTTGGTCAAAGTTGACCAAAAAGTCAACTGTTGACCAAAGTCAACAATTGGTCAAAATTGTCAAGACTTATAGCTTTTCATGTAAAATCAAATGTGATGGTTTAGAATGATGTGAAATGGTTTGAAATTGGTTTTACAATTGGTTTATTTTATGACTTGAATGCTTGAATTTGAAAAGAACATGACTTGACTGGTAATATATATATTACCAAGGCCATGAACTGGGGGCATAAGATTAGGGTTTGAATGAAACATCCATGAATCAATGGGCATGACTTACAATTAGCTTGTGACACAAGAGGTTTGGTTGTTTGGATGACCAAGACCATAGATGCACCCACAATCAACTGGACAACAATAGGGCCTTGAGACCAAGATGGATTAGACCAAGTACATTGATAATAAGAGAAGATTGGGTGTCATGGATGCAAAGCCAAACCACCAAGTCCATCTGATTCATCATCTCCTTGATTAGGGTTTCCCTGAGGCTTACCCCTCAAGCAAGTCTTGTGGATCAAGCCATCCACTCCAACCATCAGTCTTCCAGTGTGTGAACCTGCATTAAGGTTTTGAAGGCCAAGACAAGGCCTAGGGAAGCTCCATGAGATCACACCTTGAGGAATTAGGGTTTTGAAGACCCTAGAGGATTGCCTAGACAACCCCTTGTTGAATCCAAACCTCTACTACCAACAACTAGGGTTTCACATCCCCTAATGCTTGATGATATAGTCAGACCATGCTTTTGAGACTTGATATCCATACAAACCCTAGCTTCACAAGCCCCAGGTTTGTGAATCCATGATGATCCATTAGTGAAGGAATGATGCATGTGGATGAATTATGAATGTATGCAAGTGATCCCCTGACCAAGTGGTTGGATGAATAATTAGGAAAATGGGAGGGTAAATTTTGGGATACAAAACGTATCATCATTGGGAGATCTACTTCTCCAATTACTGTCCTCTTAGAACCATCATAAGCTTTGACTACCACCCCATTGTGGTTCATAGAAACACCTTGATAATCCAACTTAGACAAAGTTGCTTTTGGCATAACATTGAGTGAAGAACCTGTATCAACTAAGACATTGGATATGGAGTCCTCTCGGCATCTTATAGATATATGAAAAGCATAATTATGTTTCCTACCCTCTGGCGGCAGTTCTTCATCATTGAAACTCAAGACATTACATGCCATGATATTTCCCACTACACCATCAAATTGATCCACTGTCACGTCATGATCCATATATGCTTACTCTAACACCTTCATCAAAGATTTCCGATGAGCCTCAGAGTTCAGCAACAAAGACAACACCAATATTTTTGATGAAGTCTGAAGGAGTTGGTCTACCATATTGTAATCACTTCTTATGATTAACCTTAGCAATTCTTCGACATCATTATTCTTCTTAGATTCATTAGACGGACCAACGACCACAGGTTCTTGATTAACCACAACAGGATATTTACCATGCACTTTCTTACTTGCTGACACATAATCAACCTTTCGGAGAAGTGTTGGAGCAATCATACAACCACTTCTAGTCATACCACTGACATCTGCTATATTCTCGACAGATCGAGTTGCTTCAATCATTACCTCCTTACCATCTTCCAACACAGGAGCATTATACCTCCAGGGAACAACTTTGTCGGATTCATACGGGATCAGTACAGGCAAACAAATTATCAAGGGAATCACAACACTTTCCTTACTCTAGTAAGTGATTTCCAAAGACTCTGAAATATCAAACTGAAGAACAATAACAACTACTTCATCCTCTTTACGCTTAGTAATGACCAATCAAACTCTTTGCACAATTATCAATTAAACTAATTTAACGAGACAATTTAGTCTTTTCTAATTCCTAACTCTTTGCAATAGAGTATAAATATTAGTACTTTCTAATATCTAATAATTAATAATATTGTTAAATCAAAGAAAAAATATATAAGGAAAAGAGAATAGAATAACAGAATCCTGATTCACACCAGTTATATCATTTTATATTCATAGATTTAGTCGAACATGACCGATAAGACAATTCTGATTTAAAATTAATAATTTTGAGAATATTAAATCTATTTTTTTTAGGAGTGTGCTCAAGATCAAACCGTTGATAAAGGCAGTATGAATGCGGCAATAATGTAACTGTTGTGGATTCAATTTCATAGAATAACATAAGAATCTACCAAATTTTATTCATTGCTCTATATTTAGAGCTACCAAATTTTATTCATGGCTCTATATCTAGAGCTAAGTCATAATACAAATATATGTGTAAATCATATTTCCAAACCCTGAACTAACCATGAAATGCCCCAGACAGTGCCTTTCTACGAGAGTGGAAGTAAACAAGCATGTTGTCTCTTTGAGGCAAGTTATCCTTAATCACAGGATGGCTTAGAAAATTGGGTATCCATGCAGTGATGGCTGGACATTTCAATGGCTCTATTATCTGCATAGACCCAACTTCCTCAAAAACAGGGAGCCAGTAAGAAATCCATCCAAGAGCAAGATCAAGGTAACTAATATTGTCCCCTCCAAAGAATTTCTTCCCTTTAATCTCCTCTTCTATCTTCTCTATTGCTTCTCTGGCTTGCTTCACAGACTTTTCCTTACCTTCCCCACTGCTACACATTGCAACCCATGCTGTATACAAAAGCTATTGAAAATAAGTTATTAACTAACATTTTTATAAGGATAAAGAAAAGGGACATAGTATATATACTACCTTTTGTTCAGAAAAATCAGCCCAAAACCGAGCAAGGGCTCTTTGATAAGGATGGGGAGACAACAATGGATATTGTTTCCATGTTTCATCAATGTATTCAAGGATAATAAGTGACTCTGCTATTGGTTTCTGGCCATGAACAAGAACCGGAATTTTCTTATGAACCGGGTTCAATTCCAATAGGAGATTGCTTTTGTTGAAGATATCTTCTTCTATATACTCATAATCAACACCTTTGAGTTTTAGAGCCCATTCGACCCTTTTAGAATATGGACTCGCCCAAAAGCAAACCAACTTCACATCTTTGTTTTCCATTGTCTTGGTTTAGAATTTCGTTTCTCGTGTTTTTTCTATATATAATATGTGCCACTGTTATAAAGTGCTTATGTGTTATTGTTTATCTCCACACAATTTATGCACACTATCCATGACACTTTCAAAATTAACTGTGCACATTCAATTGTCAAATTCAGTTTCAAGATTCTAGAGACGATAAATTTGACTATATGTCGTTAGATAAAGATGAGGTAATCACTTACCACACTTTTGTTGGGATTGTGGTTGAGATGTTTACATCAACATCAATTATTAAATTTCAGATTAAATGCATTCTATTTTACAAAGATGTTTGATATTACTGGTTATAGATTCTGTTTCGGGTCAATCAAATGCCTAAATGAAATAAGGTTTAATTGTATGAGAGTCCAACTTAAAAGATCTCTTCACAAAGTAATTAAACATTGAGTAAAATTGCGCCAAAGGATCGAAAGACATATGATTCTAACGTATATCTATGATCAGATCGTTCTGATTCTAAAGTCACGCATTAGCTACAACGATCTTACTTGAAGGACGATGATGATGATATCCGATCCAGTTGCCGAAATCACCATAAGTTCATCAACCACAAAACCATCCCCATACATTTTTGTCTGTGATATCGATGGTAGATCGTCTTGTAGGGGAAAGTAAACGAAAAGCGTACGACAAGAGGCTTTTCAAGATCGATGGCGACGAAGAGGAGGCAAGAAGAAGATAGACATATAATAGGGTTTCGAGACAACGAAAAGATGGATGTGATTCCCAAAGCGACACTTCTGTTGATATATCGAACTTGTCGCGATGCGGAAAAACACTCGGGCGCGTCGCACACTTGGAATAACAACAGAGTCGCCATCGATATTTATTCGTTTTAGAGGAACATGAAAATATAGAATAAAACCCTCTAAAGCTAAAGGCAATGGTTGTCATGACCAGATCGGATTCAGGAGTTGACTATACAAGGAAAATGTATTTGGCATCTCTTAAATTCGTTGTACTCAATGGAATCCGTTTAGTTAGTCATGCGAATGTGTAAGCATCAATTATTTGTGATCTTCTACTTGTCGAGAAAAGAGAAAAGAAAGGGACTAAACCTAAGTTTTTCATTATTGTGCTCGTCAAGATTTCAAAGTCATGTGCATACGTATTCTCATGGTGCAATGAGAAAATCAGAGCTTTGTAGTTTATTATAGAAAACCACATGTTGGTTGATTGATTTTTGAGAGTGTTCCTTAGACTGTATTTTTAAGTGGTTAAACCTTTACTTGTTGCTCGCTCTTGGAGGATGAAGTCTTTGTTTGTTTTGCGTCGAAATGGATATAACATACTCGTTTCTGAAAAGGTTTTCGAAGAGCACACGAGGGAGAAAAAAAAGTTTGATTAGTTGAGTTAATTTTATATGGAACTTTAGTAAACATTTGAGCATAGGTGTGCTCCTAGCGCTTGTTTACCCAAGATATTCAAAAGGATATGCTTCCAATTGTCATTTATTGTCCAAGTTTATGAAAATTAATCTTTGCAGACTTTTAGTAAACATTTGAACATAGGTGTGCTCCTAGCACTCGTTTACCCAAGATATTCAAATGGATGTGCTTCTAATTGTCACTTTTTGTCCTAGTTTAATTAAAGTATTTTAAGACGAAATACAAGGTATTCGCCTATTGTCATTTTGTCTTTCGATTTTATTAAGAAAAATATTTTTGCTTGTAGAAACGTTTTGACATTTGATCAAGCGTTTAAAATTTATCATGAAAGTGTGAGTGTATTCTTCCGTTTAGATATGTTTTAAATTATGTCAAAACTAGGAAATAACGTTTATGTACATTGGACGTTATCATCCGAGTCTAGCCGTGTATTTTAGCGTTCTTGCATTAGAAAGCATGCCAACATTGTTCGAAATGGTCTGGAAAATATTTGTGCAACAATTATTGTGTTGAGCATGCGAAACTTGATTTTAAGTGAAAAATCTTCATTATAGGTCAACACATACGACTACAGGTCGACTATAAATGACTTTTTTAAACTTTAGGTCGACACATAGATGGTACAGGTCCACACATACGCTCCAATATTAAAGTTTATAGCTTCTGTCTCATGTGCCGAGTCTTTAGGTCGACCTATAGGCAGCACATAACCTTACAGGTCGGCACATGACTTGAATAGGTCGACACATGACTCGTATAGGACGACCTATTGATTAAATTTTTTAAAAATTTGCATTTGTTTCCATTCCTTTTGCTTTCCTTTTGCTTCTTATAAGTCTTACACATATATATACTTGGTACATGCATCTTTCTCTACTAAGATTTCTAGAGTGAGTAAAACCTACATGAATCCAGGATTTCAAAGCATCTCATCATCTTCAATTAAATATACGCATACACACAATCAAACTACACATAATCATTTTTTTATTAGGTGTCATCTAGATTAAGATTGATAACTTCCAATTAGGTTTGTTGTACCGAGAATATTGAGTTGAGATCTTTGAGGGATTCAAATAAGAAAATCGAGGTGGGGTTTTCCTTAAAGATCTTTAAGGTTCGAAGGTTTTGGATAAGATTGTGCAATTCAAATCCGATCGAGTGAAAACCTTGGGACTAGGTGTGTCGTGCAAGGGAGTAGCGTGAAACGGTGGGTTGTGTTGACAAATCTTGGGTTCAACAAGTGTGCGCTTGGGATTAATTCAGCCGCGTGAAAGCCTTGAGACAAGGAATTCGTGCAAGGAAGTAGCAACAACAGGTAAGTTAAAGCGGCACTTTGGTGACTTGATCAATCTTTGAT